>NC_136504.1:107269639-107287139 GCF_053919585.1 Euprymna scolopes
ACACACACACAAAAACATAGACACACACATAAATACACACACGCATAAATATGCACACACATACATATACACACATAAATACACATACACATAAATACACTTACACACATAAATACACACACATAAATACACTCACACACCTAAATACACACACACACATAAATACACTCACATAAATAAATATACACACATACACACACAAATAAATACACTCACACACATAAATACACACACATAAATACACTCATGCACATAAATACACACACATAAATACACACACACACATAAATACACACACACACACATAAATAAACATACACATAAATACACACACACATAAATACACACACACACATAAATACACACACACACACATAAATACACACACACATAAATAAGCATACACATAAATACACACACACAAATAAATACACTCACACACATAAATAAACACACATAAATACACTCATACACATAAATACACACACACATAAATACACACACACATAAATACACACACACATAAATAAACATACACATAAATACACACACACATAAATACACACACACACATAAATACACACACACACATAAATACACACACATAAATAAGCATACACATAAATACACACACACACAAATAAATACACTCACACACATAAATACACACACACACATAAATAAACATACACATAAATACACACACACACACATAAATAAACATACACATAAATACACACACACATAAATAAACATACACATAAATATACACACACCATGCGTTTTATATATAAGTAGAAGAAATGTGATGCCATACTGTTGTCGGCCGAGAAGCAGACCAATGGAACAGTGTTCCACAGGCGGGCGGTTCTAAGAAAGAAGCTAAGAAGCTGTATTCGTGGCATCTGTGTTTAGATTTAGGCGCAGGTAGAGAGTCGGAAGAACTGTTGATAAAGGTTGTAGTTAGTCGAGTGTTTCTCTCTCCTATCATGTTTACTCCCCTCCCCCGATTAATGTTCAGTTCAGTTCAACTTGTTTTGGCTTACAAGTGGTAGCAGCTTAGTTCGAAATATGATCGAAGAATTTTTTCTTTTTTTTAAATGGTGCAGAAGTCTTTCTGCAGAGTTGAAGATAAAAATAAAAATATGTTGAAAAAAAAAAAATCGAAAAAAAACAAAAACAAACAAAAAACAACAAAATCTTCCAATAAATCAATAATTCCACTTACATCCTTTGACCCGAATCAGCAACACAGTTTCGAATGGAAAGAGAACTGAGGCTGCCGGTATCCCCCCCCCCACACACACATTTTCTCGCGTCTTACACTTCTGCATTTTTTTTTTTTATGAGGAAAGTGCGATAGAAACAAAAGTGCTTAGAAATGCGACGGCTGGCTTAAGAAATGTAGTATTGCAGCCCAGCTGGTGTTGTAGGAGATGTTCAGTTCTAAGTAGAGTCATCCTGTTTTTCGAGTTATGATCGACCGCCCCCTTCTCCAAACGTACCAGGGCTCCCAGCGAGAGCCCCACCCCACCTATAGAGCCCTTCCAGCTCTCAACCGCTAGAACCTTCATTTCCTCAGCACCAATGTTGCTAGACACTGCCACAGTTTTTAAACACACCCGAAGCAGATTCTGTTTTTGTTTTCATCTTCTTGCAGATTTCTTTCGAATTTTCTTAGAATTGTCAGCAAAATGTCTTTCCTTCGTAAAATCCTTGTTCGTTTTTTTTCAAAAAACTAGCCTGGTTGCCCGGCATTGCCCGGGAATTTGGAGGTGTGTGTTGAGCAAAAAAAAAAAAAAAAAAAAAAAATGTAGTAGGCAGGCTCGAACCCGTACCGTGAAGGAAGAAAAGAATGTGAAAAAAAAAAAAAAAAATGTGACGTCTTTGCCGTTGCGTCCATCACAAAACCGGAAGTGACGTAGGTTTAAATTAAAGCTAGTCAATCGAAAAGTGGAAATGACTTTCAAAAATATCAGCGAAAAAAGCGAGCCCTCCTTCTAGAAAAGTGCCCAGTTGAGAGTGAAAAGAATTAATGTTTTTAGCCAATTTTTTGATATTTGTTGTCCGAAGCGATATCTATCCCGTGAAAATCTGTTCCCTCTGTCGAAAGTTTTATGCAAACATATATAAATACATACATACATACATACATTTAAACAGACAGGTGATATTTATAATATAGATGACTTTAATTTCCAAAATCCATCTACTCTCCAAACTATCATGTTTCGGAAGTTTTGAGATAAGGATTGATAATTTGTATAATTTGGATTATTCAGATTACTGTTCTCATCCCAAGTGCTATTCTCACAACATGTAAAATACAGTTCTTAGTGAAAATCTAAATGCAGATTCAATGAACAAAGTTTCTTTTCCAAAATTGCCCGCCTGTGGAACACTGTTTCGCTGGCTTGCTTCCTGGTTGGATGCAGCATAATAGCCTTCAAATCCAATGTAAACAAGTTCTTGTTGAGCCGTCCTCATAAATAATCAAATTCTACCCAATTTATACCATTAACGATTACTTCACTACCCCTTTACATTCATTGACCCTTATCCCCGAGTGGCCTTCGGGCCTTGATAAGTGGTGACACCCAAGCAAAAAAAAACAAAAAAAAACACTCTACTATAAAGTTAAGTTTCAATGTGAGTAATACTGAGAACACAATTGCAAATTACTTAAGACTTCTACCCTGTCATGGCTGAGAGAACAAGAACATGCTACCCCCATTGCCTCAAAAATGTACCTACTATCAAAACTACCATTTTTTTTAATTTTTGGGATGAGAATTGATAATTTGTATGATAATATTTGGAGTCTTTGGACTACTGTTCTCATTATGAGTTTTATTCACACAACGTTTCGCCCAATATAATCTCCGACCTTCTTCAGGTGCATCTTGTTCAACTCAGAAATGTGTACAAAATTTCGAACGGAGCACTTTATTGGATTCACGGAGTTAGCATGCTCTCGTTTCGTCAGCCATGACCAGGTAGAAGTCTTAAATAATTCGTAGTTCTATTTTTAGTATCGCCTGCACTGAGGATTGAACCTCCAACCTCCAGAAGAGTGTCACTATGAACTGAATTTTATTTAGTAACTTATCCATTGCATAGAGAATTCTACTATGAATTTTTTGAGCCTTAAACCTATTCTTCATGTATTCAGTTATTGCGGACTATTATCCTATTAATTGTTGTTTCACGACGTTTCGGACAACTATTCCTCTGGTCTTCGTTAGGTGGTAACTGCGACGGGATAGGAACTCCTTCGGGGCTTGTCATGATGGATAGAGATGTTGAATCTCTACGGTTCCATTGTCTGAAGATAGCGCTTTCAATCCTACCCAAAGCCGGCCAGATGCTTAGTTGGCCAAAAACATGGTGAGACAACAACTATGGATGGCAGTGATTGCTGAGAATGCAGTTAGGAAATTCAGAGTTTCTGTCCCGTCGCGGTTACCACCTGATGAAGGTCAGAGAAATAGTTGGCCGAAACGTCATGAAACAACAACTAGGAAAGATGAGGATGATAGTCTGCAAAGAAATATATAAATAAATAAATAATAAATAAATAAATAAATAAATAAATAATAAATAATAAATAAATTATAAATAAATAATACAAAAATAAATAATAAATAAATAAACAATAAATAAATAAATAATAACTAAATAATAATTAAATAATAAATAAATAAATAATAAATAAATAATAAATAAATAAATAATAAATAAATAATAAATAAATAAATAATGAATAAATAATAAATAAATAAGTAAATAAATAATAAATAAATAATAAATAATAAATAAATAAGTAAATAAATAATAAATATAAATAAATAATAAATAAATAAATAAATAATAAATAAATAAATAAATAATAAATAAATAATAAATAATGAATAAATAATAAATAAATAATAAATAGATAATAAATAATAAATAAATAATTAATAAATAAATAGATAATAAATAAATAAATAATAAATAAATAATAAATAAATAATTAATAAATAAATAAATAATAAATAAATAATAAATAAATAAATAATAAATAAATAATTAATAAATAAATAGATAATAAATAAATAAATAATAAATAGATAATAAATAAATAAATAATAAATAAATAATTAATAAATAAATAGATAATAAATAAATAGATAATAAATAAATAATAAATAAATAAATAAATAAGTAAAAAATAAATAAGTAAAAAATAAATAATAAATAAATAAATAAATAATAAATAAATTATAAATAAATAATAAATAAAAAAATAAATAAAAAAATAATACTCATCTCAATAAACATTCTAATCAATCAATATAAACCTATTCTTGTTTTCAGATGTACAATTTTACTATGAGAGTTGTTAAAGTGAAACAAATAATGTCCAGACGGTGCTGTGATAAATGGAAGATGTTTATTCAAAGTTCGGACGCATGCGACTTGTCTTGAAGAGAAGTACCGAACTGCCTGTTTCCCTTCCACTCCCTGGCGGCCCTCTCCCAATATCAGGGGAGATCATCAGTCTGTCCTTGGGCAGGAGAAATAGGATGAGACATTAACAAGAGTCATTCCAAAAGTAAAGCCTCCTATTTTTTTTTAACTTAAAAGCGACCTTTTGTGCTCCAGAATTTTCTTTTTACCTACATAGTCACCAGTATTCACAATGCACTTTTTGATGGCGATGAACAATGACTGCGCATCAGCATCCGGAACGCACTTTGTCATACTGCAACGTGGTGCACTTGCACACACGTTGTGCACTTGTACACACGTAGTGGCCTCAGTCGCAAAATGGACACAGAACGGGAAATAACACCCGACTCGCTTTTTAGTTTGTGCAACGATATTTATTTCTTCGTTGTTACAGCCGTGACGTCACACACACGTGATGTAGAACGTTCAACACTTCTCTCAAGATTTTGAACGTTATTTTTTCTCTCATGAGATCTTTGTCTTTCTTTTATTATAACCCCCCCCCCGCACTGATGACGTCACTTCTCATGCATTTACATATGCGAATCTGCGCTATAATACGAGAGCCCTCTCCCAATACCAGGGGAGATCATCAGTCTGTCCTTGGATAGGAGAAATAGGATGGGACATAACGCCTATTATTTTCTTCCAACTCAAAGATTTGAAAAGCTACGAAGATGGGAGTGGTACCATTAAAACGAGCGGCCTTTTACGTTCCACAATTTATCTTCCTACATAGTCACCAGCAGTCTCAATGCACTTTTGCCTGGAATTCAATGACACATGTTTGCTTCCGAAGCACGTCCATGACAGGCATTGCTTTCTTAGAATTTCACACAGTCAATATTTTCAACAGAGAGATGAAACTTTCAGATCATGAATGCATAAGTTCAGTCATCATAACAATGTAACTTGCAGTCCTCTCTGATCTATTCAGGTGGAATAAAAATAAGCGACATTACTTTTAGTACGCTCCTCGTACTTATATTACTGAATGTGTGCATATATATATATATATATATATATATATATATATATATATATATATATATATATATATATATATCTTTTGGACCATTTCTAAACTCCAACGATACGCATTCGGATTACCTCAAACTTGGATTTTTTTACATCCACTGCGTTTTGTACTCACCAACCATGGAAACACCCTCCCACGTGAAACCATTTTTCCTTTTTACAAAGTAATAAGTAATGCCCCTGACCCACTTCCAGTTGTCTGATCTAGCTGAAATTTTGCATGTGCAATGATTTATATGTCTACGGGTTATGTGGCAAATCACAGCTCTAAACTAATTGTGGTTTCTGTTTTACAGGTGTTTGAACTGAGTCAGGTGTGAAATGGAGCCTGTTGAATGTCGAGCAGTGATCCCGTTTTTTGTAGTTGAAAGGACGCACACCACAGGAGTCTTTTGATGAAATTAAAGAAACTTATGGTGATAATGCCCCATCATATGACCTTGTAAAACGCTGGCATCGTGAATTCAAACATGGCCGGAAGTCTGTGGAAACAGCTCCCCCAGACCTGGTCGACCCCCTCCCCTCTCCTTCTGCCATTGATATTGATGAGGCATCTGTCCGTCAAGTTGAGGCTGCCATTTTGGAAGATCAGCGTATTACTATTCGCCAAATAGCCCAAGATGTCAAGATTAGTACAGGGTCTGTGGAAACTATCATTCATGACCATTTGCATATGCATAAGGTGTCTGCCAGATGGATTCCCAGGTTGCTCACATCATTCCAGAAGCAAGAACGCGTTGAATGCTCGAGGATGAATTTGGAGATGTGCCAAGAAGATGAGTCAAAGTTTTTCAAAAGACTGATTACACAGGATGAAACTAATAAAAACCATCACTATGATCCAGAGATGAAAGCCCAGTCAATGCAGTGGAAGCACTTGGATTCACCACCTCCAAAGAAGGCAAGAGTGCAGCCCTCAGCTGGCAAGGTCATGCTCACAGTCTTCTGAGACTAGGACGGAGTAGTGATGACAGATTTCCTGGCAAAGGGTACCACAATTGCAGGAGCCTATTATGCTTCAATTTTGAGGAAATTAAGGGAAGCTATCAAAATCAAGAGGTGGGGCAAGATCAGCAAAAGTTCCCTTCTCCTGCAGGACAACGCTCCGGTCCACAACTTGCATGTGGCCAGATCAGAAGCATGGGCGTGTGGTTATGAAATTCTCCCCCATCCTCTCTACTCTCCTGACCTTGCACCCTCTGACTTTCACCTCTTCCCAGTCATGAAGTTGTTTTTGAAAGGAAAACGTTTCCCAGATGATGCAGCCTTGATTTCTGAAGTCACGTTGTGGTTGAAGGACCAAACTGGGGTGTTCTACAAAAACGGTCTCCTGAGCTGCATCAAACGATGGGAGAAATGCATAACTCTGGGTGGTTCCTATGTAGAGAAAGACTAATAACTGTGCCAAGTTTCGTTGCTCTACTGCTATGGGAAGTGGGTCAGGGGCATTACTTATTGCATGCCCCTCATACCTCACACCATCTGTTTCATTGTTCTATACTTCATTTTCAAGGTATTATGATCCATTTCATATCGAGTTTCATTAAATGCTTTACAAGGCATTTTGATAGCTCCTCTTCTCTGACGGAAAGGAAAGCATTTCTTAGGAAACTCAGCGGATTAAGGACTTCCACCTCTATTTCCGAATAATAAATATGTCTTACTAAAGTGTTTCTCAACATATTTTATTAAACCTATGTACTTATATATATATATATATATATATATATATATATATATATATATATATATATATATATATATATATATATATATAAAGAAATAAAAATTACAATAAGTTTATCAAGGTAATCAAAATGGTAAACTTAAAATCCGGCCTTGGCAGACGTGTTTTAAATATTCTCTCCAGTGCTTTTTCTGTGCACATTTGAACTTTTCTTTTCATGATTTTGAACTCATTCCATTCGTGATTTTTTCCAAGGAATTCTGCCTTTTGGATCATTTTGGACCATCTTCCAGTTACGCGATTCCATTGGAACTTACCTGTTGGATTGGAAGTTTTTAATTCGACCGTGTTTGGATTTTACCATTCTTGGATTTTTTACCCTTCACCGGACTATCCATTCATGTGAAATCTTTTTATCATTTTTTTCTTTTACCTCCTATTCCCCTTACCTCGCCCTTTTTTTAACCAAGTAAGATCTTTGACTTCCTTGTGGTTCCATTAAATACTTTTACATGCAAAATCCGATCCCGCATTTTGCTAATTCCTGCCCTCTGATGAGAAGGAGAGTATTTCTTTGAAACTCCGCGGATTAAGGACTATCCACTTATCGTGTGCTTCCTTTTTAAAATTAAATATGTTTTTAACTCTTTTTCAAGATGTTTTTTAACATGTTTTATCAATCATTTGTTCATATATATATATATATATATATATATATATATATATACTAGGGGCGGGCAATAAGTAATCATTGCACATGCAAAATGTCAGTTAGATCAGACAACTGGAAGTGGGTCAGGTCATTACTTATTGCACACCCTTCGCATATATTTATTTACTTAATTACTACAATAATTATTAAATACCTACAGACACTAGTGTTTCATCCTTTCGGGAATTTTCAGTGCAGGGTGTCACGATTAACACCAATCGATAGACTCGAACCCAGCAACACAAGTCACCTCTGGCTTCATTAGCAAGGACCGTATCCATTTGGCAACCGTTAACCGCGGAAAATACTGTTGAATTTTAAACATTTATTTTATTAAATGCTTTTTAACGCCTGTCAGATTGACCTAATCATTATATGACGATCTGCGCATAATATATATAACCTGATCTGATACTCAGAACGTTTTTGTTTTGTTTTTTTATGGAAGGTGTTATTTCGACATTATATAACATAACTTTTTAGCGCGTTTAAAATGGGCAAAAGTTATAGCCCATTGACTTAAAATCAGTGCTTTATTCCAAATTGAATACCATATTACTTAGTTCGCTGCATCTAATCATAACAAAGGTCCATACTAAATTTTAGCCAGATCGGACCAGTAGTTTCCAAGAAAATTTATAGAGTAAATGTTGCATTGTGGTTACTAATTCCTAACTGTTCAACGAACGGATACCATAATACTTAGTTTGTCGCACCTTATAAAAAAAGTCATCACTTCTACATGACAGTGCCATGAGGCGGATGTGTGCATTTTAGTTTAGAGGGCGTGTGTCAATCGAACTGTGGTTGATAAATCGTATCACTTATTGAAAAAAAAAATTAAAAATATCTATAAATTTTTATAAAATAAATAAATAAAAACTTCTGTATTAAAATTATATTTTGCTGCATTGACAAACCAAAAATTATATTTTGATATATTTTTATACAATCTTACTGTGAAATAAAAAAACAAACAATCTTTGTGTAAAAAAAAAAAATATATTCTTTAACCTCTATAAGTGTTTCATGTTTTTCAAAATTATATTTTGCTACATTTTGCTAAAATTATATTTTGATATATTTTTATACAATTTCATTGTGAAAAAAAAAAAATAAATAAATAAAAGACCATTATATGTTGGTACAATAATGATTCTGTCATTACCTATGGGCAGGAGCTGCGAGAAAAGACTCGTCCTGCTTTGATAGGGTTCAAAATAGACTTCGTGGCCTGGTGGGAGATGTCCTTTTCTTTTCGCTGCAACCTCTATCTCACAGAAGAGATGTTGCAAGTTTGTCTCTGCTTTATCGTTATTTTCATGGAAAGTGTTCGACTGAGCTTCAATCTATGGTCCCCCCTCGCCAAACTTTCACAAGAAACACTAGACTAGCTGAAAACACTATCAATAATTCCCCCCACTCTTTATCTGTGCCTACACCTAAACATAGATTCCATGATCAAAGCTTCTTTCTTAGAACTGCACGCCTGTGGAATTGTCTTCCGTTTTCCTGCTTTCCAGCTTTCTATAATATGGTTGTCTTCAAGTCCAACGTGAACAAGTTTCTGATGAGCCGTTCCACTTAAGTTAACAAATTTACCGAACTTCCATTACTTTCGATTACTATATTGTCCTTTTGACTACTGTACACTCTTTAACCCTTATCCTTGAGTGGCCTATCGGCCTTGATGAGTGGTGACGCCTATGTAAAAAAAAACAAAAACAAAAAAAAAACCTTAGATTTATGTACATCCGTTTCTTCCTCGTACATGTTATAGAGCGTTGTATCATCGCGGCAAATATGCCCATTTCATATATATATATTAGTGATGGGACGATTAAAAAATATTTTGTCGATTCCGTTCTAAATTCTCGATTCTGATTCTTTTAAAATTTATGAATAATTAGATTTTTTTTTACAAATAAATTTTCAAATTATTACATAAACCCCCGGGAATTTTCTGCGTATATATTTTTCTCAAATATTTTATTTGTAGTTGATTGAACACTGTACGACAAAAGATTTATTTCGATTTTTAAACAAAGCCAGATTGTATGAGATCGCCGTTAGTGTACAGCATGCTACTTGAAAGTTTTCGTAAACAGTTGAAAATAGCAGATGATTGGAAGACAGAATTAGAAAACGATGTAAAAAAAAAACAAAAAAAAACACAAAATTTTTTTTTACAATTATAGAATAACAGGAAAAAAAGAAACAAACAATTCTAAAAAAAATCTATAAGTGTTTCATGTTTTCGTGTTCTTTATTTTATTATTATATATTTTTTTCGTTCTCGGAGACACTTGTTTATATTTGAGGTTCACAGAACGGCCGGCAGAGGGCGTTTTTCATTCAAAGAACAGGAGTCGATAACTCGTCTCAGTCGCCTCATGGCACTGTCATGCAGCAGTGCTGAAAAGTCCATACAAAACTTCAACCTGATCGGCCCAGTAGAAAAAAGTTGGATGGATAGACAGACAAACAGACAACGAGGAAATATGATATAGGATGGTTGCTATGTGATAAAAAAAAAGAAGAAAGAAATACTTTTCGTTTTGTCATTTGGTTATCTCAAATTCTTCTCTGCTAGTCTTTGAGTATTTTTGTACCGTTTGGTTTCTCAGATTGGCTTTTCACAGAATCTAAAGAAAAAGTTGTTGTCACGGTCTGTTAGTTGGGAAGAATTAACACCCAAATTGGAACTGGCAAGAATAAAAAAAAAAAAGGGTGGGGGCCTATTTTAAGCCTATCGGAGTCCCTTACTATCGTGCAAGGCACCTAAGAGGGGCCTGTGCTGATAGTCTTGCCCCAGAAACAGATATATGAAATGATAGCAGGGAAAGGGAAAATAGATGCGAAAGATGTGAAATAAGGACAAACAACAAAAAAGCAAGGATGCAAAAAAAAAAAAAAAAAAAAAAAAAAAATCTGATGAAGAAGGAATATATAAATGTCTTGCTTTTGTCCACCAGAACCCGTTACGTAATGGATAAAGTACTTTGTAACATTCAGTTGTAAAAGTTACACTCTTCTGGAGGTTAAAGATTCAATTGTGAATTATTTAAGACTTCTACCTGGTCATGGCTGACAGAACAAAAGCATGCTAGCCTCTCTGGATTAACTAAATGTTTTTTTTTGTTTTTGTTTTTTTTTGTTTACATAGGCATAACCACTTATCAAGGCCCAGAGATCACTCGAGGATAAGGGGTCAGAGTGTACAGTAGTCAATTGGACAATATAGTAATCGTTAGTAATGGAAATTCGGTAAATTTGTTAACTTAAGTGGAACGACTTGTTTACATTGGACTAGAAGACAACCATACTGTTGTCAGCTGGAAAGCAGGAAAACGGAAGACAATTCCACAGGCGTGCAGTTCTAAGAAAGAAGCTTTGCTCATGGAATCTATGTTTAGGTTTAGGCAAAGATAAAGAGTGGAGGGAATTATTGATAGTGTTTTCAGCTAGACGAGTGTTTCTTGTGAAAGTTTAGCAAGGGGGTACCATAGATTGAAGCTCAGTCAAACACTTTCCATGAAAATAACCATAAAGCAGAGACAAACTCCCAACATCTCTTCTGTGAGATAGAGGTTGTAGGGAAGAGAAAAGGACATTTCCTACGAGACTATGAAGTCTATTTTGAACTCTTTGTTCAAAATTCCGTGCAGACTCACATGTTCGACAGAAACATTCCCAAGTTTGACAAGATACACCTGAAGAAAGTCGGAAGTTACATCGACCGAAACGTTGTGACAGTAACACTTGAGATGAGAACATATCTAAATGTATTCCTGTTCTGTTTGTATAGCCAAAGAAACAGTGAGCAGGTATGGAATTTCATAGGAAAGTGGTTCAAGGAAAGTTTTGATTCAATGCCTCCATTCAGTGTCGAATGACAACAGATACCCTCTGTAAGACAATGCCGAGATAAGCGGAGAGTACATACAGCATATCTGGAATTCCCAAATGGTCACCCGTTTTAGTACTGACCAGGCTCAACGTTGCTTAACTTCGGTGATCTGACAGGAACCGGTGTGTCAATGTGATTATATTGTATGACAGCTTATGACAGTTAAAAACAGTTTATGGATAGAAGTTCTCTTGGAAACTACTGGGCTGATTTGGCTAAAATTTTGGATGGACAATGTTTACAATGTTTCTCATTGTAATTTAACGTATCCCAGCAGCTGCCAGATGGGGTAGAGGTTATAAGCGTTGACTGTTGTCTAGACGGTCGAGTTTCAATCGTGGCTTTTTAAAGCAGTTGCTCATCTAACCACTCTTAAGAGCTGTGATACAGTGAAACAGTCTGTCTGCACGTTATTATCTCTCTTTCTCTCTCCCTCCCTCTCTCTCTCCCTCTCTCTCTCTCTGTCTCTCTCTCCCTCTCTCTCTCTCTCTGTCTCTCTCTCCCTCTCTCTCTCTCCCTCTCTCTCTGTCTCTCTCTTCCTGTCTCTCTCTCTCTCTCCCTCTCTCTGTAACGAAGCCGGGCGACACCGGATAACCTTGCTTCCTAGGTTGAGGGTGAGTGGGATGGAGCTGGGCGAGAGGTCTCAGTCCCATCTCGTGAGAAACCAACGAATTGTCATCGGGTGACAAGTAAATTATTCGGAGTTCAAAAGGGTCAGGAAAGATAAGCCAGATGCCTGGTTAGCGAGAGAAACGCAAGGAGGTCAGGGGAGGGTCGACGAGTAAGTCGACCACGAGTGTAAATGATAACATGATTCACTTAAGCCAACAAGTTGGGAGTGACGAGAGAGAACGAACAATCCCCGAAAACAATTGAATTAGTCATTCTAATTTCAAGGGGACAAATTGGTTAAATGCCTAGACAGATAACTAATTCTCGGAATTGAATCGAAAGGGGGTCGGTTGGGAAGGCAGAGAGAGAGAGAGAGAGAGAGAGAGAGAGAGAGAGAGAGAGAGAGAGAGAGAGAAAGAATTATGATTACCCGTCGAATAGAGAGGTTGGGCCGACTACGGAAGGAAGGGAGCATAACGTTTAATAAAACTACTGCGGAGATAGACGAAATAGAGAGAATCGGACAGTCTGTCGAACAGAGAAGTTGGGAAGCTACGCGTGCCGCCAGCCTCTTCTAATTAAGACGAAGAGAACTAACAAGACGACCACTTAGAGTTTTGTAAAATACACTGTGGGGGTTGCATTCCAAGCCTGATGAAAATATAAGTGACGAGCCAAGCCTTATTGTATACCGAATCACTCAATGAACAGCCTAAAACCATCCTCATCGTTGTTGATTGTTTCCATTTATACTTGTGAAGACTGCCCTTCGATTTCAGCATAACCAAACTTGACTTTCCAGCCGTCGCAGACAGAGAGAGACGGCCACCGACGAGAAGACGATCACGACAGAGATTACCAAGAATTCCCGATTGGGCGTTACAACACTAGACAGCCAGATACCAACGTCCAATTCGGAGAGACTCAGTAGCAGAGGGAGAGAGAAGGATGCTTGTGCGGGGTCCGAGGCTTGAAGGAGCGAAAATATAACCAACCGTCCTTAGGATTAGTGCGCGTCGTTTTTCACCGTGCGCGCGCGACCCCTGCGAGGAGAAAGGGTTATATCTCTCTCTCTCTCTCTCTCTCTCTCTATATATATATATATATATGTATACATATCCGAATAATCCACTAAAAAATAATTTATGGCCCAATCACATCGACGCACCAGTTGATGTGGATTTCCGAACAACTTGTTGTTGTGACAGAAGCTCATACATCAAAATCGACGGGAGAGTCCATCATATATTCTGTCTGTCTGTTTGTTGGTCTGTTTAATGCTATCTTGGAAACTATCAGCCCGCTTTAGCTGATATTTTGTAAGAACCTTTGTTATGAAAAGGCGCAGCGGACTAAATATTACAGTATCTGTTCCATTCACAGTTAGGGATTGATAGAGATTCATAGGGATTATTATTTAATGTAAAATTGGACACAAATTTAATTTATTCAACCATTAATTTAATTTATTCAACCATTAATTTATTCAACCATTAATGTAATTTATTCAACCATTAATTTAATGTATTCAACCATTAATTTAATTTATTCAACCATTAATTTAATTTATTCAACCATTAATTTTATTTATTCAACCATTAATATAATTTATTCAACAATTAATTTAATTTATTCCACCATTAATTTGGTATAAAGTACCATTAAAAGTAAACAGGCCATATCTATAAAAGTGGAAATGTGTATGTGTGTGTGTGTGTGCGTGTGTGTGTGTGTGTGTGTGTGTGTGTGTGTGTGTGTGTGTGCGTGTGTGTGTACATTTCCCTACCAAAATAACTCCGTCAATTTTCGGTCTAGAGACTCGAGATTTGACACGAGGAGAATTGAGATTTGGGAAAATCTTTTCAATGAGTTTTCGGCCAGAAATTTGTCTGTCAAGGGGCCGAAGTTCAACGATTTGACCTTTGAAAACTCTACCAAACTCCTCTGCCAATTTTGAGTCTAAACATTTGAAATTTTAAATGTAGGTTACTTGGATATGGATAAAACTTTTCAATTTGATTTTCGCCCCCAAAAATAAATGTTATGGGGTCAAAATTGGTGTCAAAGTTAAAACAAATTTGACTTCTGTGGTCTCTACCAAATTACTCAGCCAATTTCTGGTCTAAACATTTAAAATTTTACATAAAGGGTATTCAGAGATAGGGCAAGTTATGAATAGGACCCGAGCAAAGCCGGGCTGAACTCCTAGTATATATATATATATATATATATATATATATATATATATATATATATATATATATATATATATAGTGTGTGTGTGAGAGAAAGAGAGAGAGAGAAAGAGAGAGAGAGAGAGAGATACACAAACAGGCAGTAATATAAAGACAAGGAAAGAGATATATAGACTTACTAGCAGGCCGCCCAACGTTGCCCGGTCGTAAAATATGCATAAATATTATATTTTAATTAATATAGAAACTGAGACATGTGCAAACGAGTATTATGTTTTTTCTAAACAGTTCACTTCTTACAAGTAAAAGAAAAATACTCGAGCTAGGATCAAAACTAAAACCTAAAGATAAAATATGATAACCATTAGGTTCCCATGACACGATCTTTCAGAAGTGTTTTCAAACTTACTTATTCTTAACAAGAATCTGACGTGAACCATTCATGCATACGCATTCGTGAAACAGTTAACAAACAGACAAGAATCCGATGACCCCCTCCCCAGTACCCATTCTTTAATTTTGATCTGTTATCAGCCTTTTTTCTGAATGAAAACCGATTAAAAGTTTTTCCACATGTCGGAATATCCTATATATCAAACTTCAAGTGTGTAGATCAAAAATTCTTTAATTATATAGATTGAGAATTATCCTCTTTCTCTCTCTCTCTCTCTCTCACACACACACACACGCACACACACACACACACACACAAACACGCACACACACATACACACACACACACACACACACATACACACGTTCTCACTTTTACAGATATATAGATGTTGGTAGCGGTATGAAAGGGAGAAAGAGAAATAGAAAAAGGGATATATATATATATATATATATACATATATATTTATATTATAATAAATCCGTATTCCTGTCTGTTTGTTTGTTCACGATGACGTCATAGCATCTATGTTATGTATGACGTTATGTATAATTTCACGTATGACGTCATGTATGGGGGGGCAAAGATGAAAGTAGATTCCCTGGGCAACGCCGGGCAGCCTGCTAGTATATATATATATATATATATATATATATATATATATATATATATATATATATATATATATATATATATATATGAGAGAGAGAGAGAGATTGGGGAGTCATACAATTAAAAAGTTTTATCTTTTTACTGTCATTCGAAATAATTAAAAACCACAAAACAAGCATAAAACTGAAAATTTCAATCATGATGAATTCACAAAACCGAAATTTTGTTTATAAAAATACAAAAATAAAATGTAAGTAATTGTTTATTATCTTTTTTTTGTGTGTGAAAGCAAAATCGATAAGAATCCTCTTTTGATACATTTCCTATCAAAAAATATTTCCTATCAAAAAACATTTCCTATCCAAAAATATTTCTTATCAATAAACATTTCCTATCAAAAAATATTTTTTATCAATAAACATTTCCTATCAAAAACATTTCCTATCGAAAAACATTTCTGTTTTTCAATCGTCAAAAAAACAAAACATTTCTCACCGTATAATCCACTAAAAAAAATTATGCACTCTTCAAAACCTTTTAACCCCAACCCTAACCCTAACTCTTGAAAATCTTCCCGAGCGATTCATATTAATTTCTTTTTCCCAGATATTTCTTCGTGTTTTTTTTTCTTGTTTTTTGTTTTTTTTTTCTTATTCGACAATGGAGTTCGCATTCTACTTATGAGATTAGGGTTAGGGTTAGGGTTAGGGTTAGAGTTAGGTCTGCATCTAGAAAGTTTGTGAATCGTTTCTTAGCTCTCCAGTCCACTTCCACCCGGAGTCGAGAGTTTTCCCTCCATTTTTTAACAATGGCCTATACTCTGTTGACTTCAACAAAGTAGACGCCATTGTTAAAATTACCTTTTCTCTGTTGATTTATTTAAGAAAAAAAAAAAAAAATTTTTTTACCCAGAAGTCACCACTTATCAAGGCCCGGAAGCCACTCGAGGATAAGGGTTAAATTGGTCTACATTAGTCAATGTGATTATGGCGTAGTAAACATTAGTAAGAATTTTGTAAATTCTTTCTTAGAACTGCACGCCTGTGGAATTGTCTTCCGTTTTCCTGCTTTCCGGATGACTACAATATGGTTGTGTTAAAGTCTAAAGTAAATAAGTTCTTAATGAGCCGTTCCATATGAGTTAACAAATTTGCCGAATTTTCATTACTAATGATTACTATATTTTCCAATTTCTACTGTACACTCTTTAACCCTAATCCTTGAGTGGCCTCTTGGCCTTGATAATGTGGTGATGCCTGTGTAAAAAAAAACTTAGGGAGACGGGTCATCAAAAACTTGTTTACGTTGGACTTGAAGATAATTTAATTAGTCAGCTGGGAAGCAGGCAATCGGAAGCGTTCAGTTCTAAGAAAGAAACTTTGCTCATGGAATCTACGTTTAGGTCGAGGCACAGATAAAGAGTGTGGGAAATTATTGATAGTGGTTTTGGCTAGACGAGTGTTTTTCATGAAAGTTTGGCGAAGGGGACCATAGATTGGAGCTCAGGCGAGCACTTGCCATGAAAATAACGATAAAGCAGAGACAGGCTCGCAACTTCTCTTCCGTGGGAAAGAGGTTACAGGGAAGAGAAAAGGATATCCTCCCACTAAGCTACGATGTCTATTTTGAACTCTGTTAAGGCAGGATAATGTGTTTATGGCGATTTAATAGGGGTTAATAGAGACTATCCCCACAATATCTCATCCACTTTACTTTTTCTCAGAAACTACTGGTCCGATCTGCCTGTAATTTCGTATGGGCCAATTTTATGATAAGATGCAGCGAATGAAACATTATGGCGTACACCTGATGTACAGTTAGGGATTAATAAGGATTAATGAGATTA
>NC_136504.1:107289639-107297139 GCF_053919585.1 Euprymna scolopes
AGGAACGCTCCGATTTTGATCAAAGTTAACACTTTCAGCATAACAAGTGCATTTTTATCATCACAAAAGAAGAATCCTGCGTATAAAATCAACAGTAAATTCTTTTATAAGACAGGGACGCGTTCGAAATGATTGTTTCTGTTTAAAGCACAACCCGAGCATGATATTTGATATTTGCATTTTAAACTTCAATTCAAGCCATTATTTAAAAACAATTTCATAATATCAACAATGAATTCTCTACAGTGCAATGTAAACTACAATGTATTGTTGACTAAATCACTTCGGAGAAGCACGTGAAGCTTCCACCCTGTGCACCACGGTTGGTCCTCGAAGAGAGTAGATAATCAATCGATTTAGTAGAAAAGATGGGCGATTGAAATGGCAAAAGTATTGGAAGTGTAGAAAAGTCGTTGATATATATATTTTTTTTTTACATAGGCATCACCACATTATCAAGGCCAAGAGGCCACTCAAGGATAAGGGTTAAAGAGTGTACAGTAGACATTGGACAATATAGTAATCATTAGTAATGAAAATTTTGTAAATTTGATAACTTATATGGAATGGCTTATCAAGAACTTATTTACGTTAGACTTGAAGACAACCATATTGTAGTCAGCCGGAAAGCAGGAAAACAGAAGACAATTCCACAGGCGTGCAGTTCTAAGAAAGAAGCTTTGTTCATGGAATCTACGTTTAGGTTTAGGCACAGATAAAGAGTGGGGGGAATTATTGATAGTGTTTACAGCTAGACGAATGTTTCTTGTGAAAGTTTGGCGAGGGGGGGACCATAGACTGAAGCTCAGTCGAACACTTTCCATGAAAATAACGATACATCAGAGACAAACTCGCAACATCTCTTCTGTGAGATAGAGGTTGAAAGGAAGAGAAAAGGACATCTCCTACGAGGCTACAAAGTCTATTTTGAACTCTATCAAGGCAGGACAAGTCCTTTCTAACAGCTCCTGCCCAGATGTGGCAACAGTATTCCATCCTTGGACATACCTGGCTCTTATATAGATAGAGAATAGCATCAGCAGTGAGATATCTACCGGATCGATAGAAAGATCCCACCATTTTTCCAGTGGCCTTGGCAACAGATTTGATGTACGTGTTCCATTTAAGATCAGGAGTAATGGTCAAGCCAAGAAGCTTGTCAAAACTTCAGGCCTCCTGAAAACGAGAGCCATTCATTTCAATTGATGCCAGATGTGGATCAGAATGTTGATGATGTAAAGAGAGAAGCTTGGTTTTAGATACATTAAAAGTAACCAGCCATTCCTTACCCCATTGTACTGCGTGCTCAAGATTAGAGGAGAGAGAATTGGAGAGAGATATATAGGTCAACGTGATATATATATATATACATATATATATATATATATATATATATATATAGGTCAACGTGATATATATAAATATATATATATATATATATATATATATATATATATATATATATATATTACGATGACACACCGGTTTTCACCAGATCAGCGAAGTTAAGAAACGTTGAGCCTGGTTAGTATCAGATGGGTGACCATTTGGGAATTCTAGGCGCTGTATGTGCTCTCCGCTCATCTGGCATTGTTTCCAGTCGTTCTGTATCTCAACTTGCCACTGGTATGCAACAATGTTGACTCAGGAGAGGCGTGGTTGGAGACTGCGCAACTCTTGCCACACAAATTCCACGCGCAGGCACCCTTACAGTGGGTATCCATAGTCTGTCAAGACTAGTGGAAACCACACACACACACACACACACACACACACACACACACACACACACACACACACATATATATATATTAAATTTATTTATACAAACATTGATGGCTACATATGTGCATACATGTTTCTGTAATCACCCGCGTTGGGGGATTACGTCTTCAGACCAAGTTCTCGACGATAATTCTTGGCCTGAAGACGTAATCCCCAAACACGGGTGATTACAGAAACATGTATGCACATATGTAGCCATCAATGTTTGTATAAATAAATTTCATATACCTGCTCTGTTTACTCATTGAGCACTCTTTGGTAGACACATGTTGTTTCATTGGATGTACTTCCAGGAAACTAAACTCTACTGGCTATATATATATATATATATATATATATATATATATATATATATATATGAACAAATGATTAATAAAATATGTTAAAAGACATCTTGAAAAAGAGTTAAAGACATATTTAATTTTAAAAAAGGAAGCACAAGATAAATGGATGCTGAGTTTATTTTACTTGTGAATATTAACTCTTTAATATTTATAATATATTTTAAGTTTACCATTTTGATTACTTTAGTAAACTTATTGTAACTTTTATTTTTATATATATATATAATTGACTTTTTTGTTGTTCCTTCTTATGAAACTGATTTTTAATTTAATTAAAATTTGATTTTTAAATTTAAAAAATTTTTTTAAAATTTTTTAATTATAAATCACATTACTTTATATATATATATATATATATATATATATATATATATATATATATATATATATATATATATTCAATTCCGGGCAACGTTGAGTCTCCCTGCTACTTTTAAGACATCTAAAACCTTGTAATATACGGCATAATCACGTTTGACATACCAGTTTCCATCAGATCACCGAAGTTAAGCAATGATGAGCCTGGCCAGTATCAGATGGGTGACCATTTGAGACTTCCAGGTGCTCTCCGCTTATCTCGGCATTTGTTTCCAGTCGTCCTGGACTTCTCCTTGCCACTGAACAAGTAGAGCGATTTAGGTGAGGTGTGGTTGACCATTGCGCAACCCTTGCTTCACAATTACACGTGCAGCTGCCCCTACAGGGAATATTCTTTGTCTTACACACACACACACACGCGCGTGCGCATACACACACACACACACACACACACACACACACACACACACACACACACACACACGCACACACACACAAATTACTAGAAGCCATACTTATAAAAAAAAAACAAACAAAAAAAAACTACAGCTCTTTTTAAACCGGATCTCATTTAACACCGGGACAAATATACTAACAGTATTTAATAACTAACATGAAACTAAATTAAAAAACTATGAAATAGGAAAATCGAAACTAAAAATAAAATAAAATAAAAATAATTCGCCCCCAACCCTCCTGCACCCACCTTTATAGTCAATTAAGAGAGAAATATATATATATATATATATATATATATATATATATATTATTTTAACAATAACTTTTCGGCGCCATTCTATATAATATACCTGGCGAAATTAAAAAGACAACTCGGCAAATAGAAAAGATATCCAGAAAGTTCGAAAAAAAAGAAAAGCTGTCGTGTTCAATCAGACGTGTCTAAATAATGAGTTGCTGCCAAAATCGGGTTTCGATTCTGGCTTGAGGTAATTGCTTGTCATGCCTCACCGATGAGCTGTGAAACAGCGAAACAGTACTGTATGTGAATGACTATAATGCTCCCTATCTTGGATTGAGCATATTAGGAAGTGATATACAAATTACCATCAGCGTACGATGCGATACTCTTTGTGTAAACAAATTGAGCATAGGTATCTGGACAATGTCAAAAGATTGTTAATTCATTACCCGCATAGCAGCAGCCGAATAGCGCAACGGTTAGAAGCTCCGACTGTCATATGGACGGTCGGGTTTCGATCCTGGCTTGATGTAGCTGCTTGCCTAGCCGCATTGATGAGCTGTGAAACAGTACTGGATGTGGATGACTATATATATATATATATATATATATATATATATATATATATATATATATATATATAATTTAATTACATGGGTCAGTGATTACGTATGAATGAATAGTAGAAAGATCTCATTAGAGCTTTAAATATTTTCTTTCAAGATACCACGTTAATAAGGAATAGTTTTTACACATTTTCGGAAAGTTTTCCTTTTATTGGTCAAAACCTTGTATACAATTGTTTCAGCCTCCAGTGTTAGCACATAAAAAGATAATTGTTCATCAAATTATAATTTCCACAACCTTGAGATTCATCAGGGCGTTAGAAAAAACAAACAAATAATATTTCAAAAGTTATTTCACAAAATTTTTCCGGCCCACGAATTGGACCTTTCCAACGGCTGCTTTTTTAAAAAAATTTTTTAAAAAATTTCTTGCCCTTTGAACCAAGATCAAAAGCCTCCAAGATCCCCATCCCCTCTTACCTGCAATTTTTGCTTTCACCCCTTCCTCTAAATTTTACCCATCTTGGAGAAAAAGAAATACAAACTAACCTCCATCCCTTACCCAAAAAATTTTCTTTTCTCCATTCACCCCCATCTAGAGGGCATCCCCACCTAGAAACTGACCCGCAGAAGCGAGGTTCCTTTTACAAACCTAGTGGAACGGGCAGTCTATCAACTAGACGGGGTTGGGAGGGTCCTACTAATCACCTTTTGTTTTTTCTTCCCCCGCCCTCGACACAAATGAATTATTGTTACCATTTTATTGTTATCTTTTTTGTTTTTACACGTCAATAAAAAATGTTTTAAAAATTGGGAGTTACTAGGACGTCCCCCAATATGAAAGGGTGAATGCGGTATTATGGTGAAAGAAGATACTAGCTGGGAGAAACTTTTGACTTTGTTTCGTTCTGGAGTGACAAGGATGACCAACGACCCCCAAAATCCCCCCTTTTGAGTTGGCCATGTGCCTAAGTTTTTTGTTCATCGTTGATTTTTTTTTCTGTATTTTTTTAACATGAATAAAAGATTTAATATCTCAAAGTGTAGTATCTGTTCTCCAGATGCTGCACTACACATTTTTTAGTCTTGGTTAAATGAGGAGAAATCTTTCATGATTGATACATTTTTTTATTTTTGTTACTGACCAGAGTGTCCCTTTTTGGGGAGCTAGTCCCCCCACACACACACATTAAAAACCGACCTTGTGTCTAACTCTGCCCTCGTGGGGAGGCATGTAAAAAATTATTTTTTTATTCACAACCATAGACGTAAAGTTTCAAGCGGGCTTTATCTATGGGCCGAAAAAAAAAACAGTTACTAGCAACTAGTTGACCGAAACATGAGTGTGTAGCGGCATATTAATGCTTATGTAAAACAAGTAAAAAAATATATCTCGCTCTACTTTGGTATTGAGCACTTTTGCATTAACCTTGTAAAAATTTAACTGATCGTTTCTTCTCTAGAAAATATTAACTTGGAATTATTCATCCCGTTTCCCGTTTCTTGCCTTTTTAATCCCATAAACTGTCACGAACTGTTAAATAACTTTTTTTTTAATGCAATCGTATCGTTTGTTGCATTTAATGCATTAACCTGCAAAATTTATTGTATATTTTGCAAACCTCCTCCCTTTGATTTGAAGAATTGCATTCTTCGAAACTCCATGGAATAAGGCTTTAATTTAAACTCGTTGTCCGATAATTAAAATTGTATATACCTTCCCTACAGGTTTTTTTTGTTGAAAATCTGGATAAATTTTCAATAACAAGATTGTTATATATATATATATATATATATATATATATATATATATATATATATATATATATATATATATATATATATATATATATATATATATATATATATATATATATATATATATATATATATGGAGATATATATATATATACATATGGAGATATATATATATATATATATATATATATATATGGAGATATATATATATATACATATGGAGATATATCTATATATATATATATATACATATGGAGATATATATATATATATATATATATATACATATGGAGATATATATATATATATATATATATATATATATACATATGGAGATATATATATATACATATGGATATATATATATATATACATATGTATATATATATATATATGGATATATATATATATATGGATATATATATCTATATATATATACATATGGATATATATATATATTTATATATATATGTATACATATATATATGGATATATATATATCCATATATATATATATACATATGTATATATATATATATATTTATATATATATATACAGATGGAGATATATATATATATCTATATATATCTATATCTATATCTATATCTATATATATATATATATATATATATATATATATATATAGAGAGAGAGAGAGAGAGAGAGAGAAGGGTCATATTCAGATAGATCTTTACCTTAATGGCTATACCCGTAACCCCCCCTCCCCGCTGCTAACTCTGCCCGCTCACTCATATTTTCTATCATTCACACTGAGGAAGATCGAAGGATCGGTCGAAAATTATGTGCTTTTGAATGAAATATTCTTGTTTTTTTCAAAAGACTTTTTGTATTCCTACACGTCAACACACAGGAAATAAATACAGAAAAGATATAAACATTTATATATTTTTCGTATTTATTTTTTATTCATACATATATGCATATACATATATATATATATATATATATATATATATATATATATATATATATATATATGTATGTATATATATATATATATATATATATATATATATATTTTTTTTTTTTTTTTATTACATTTTCACCCCAAACAAGGCATATTGCCACTTTGTTATATATATATATATATATATATATATATATATATATATATATATATATATATATATATATATATATATAATTTATTTATACAAACAGTAATGGCTACATATGTGCATACATGTTTCTGTAATCACCCGCGTTGGGGGGATTACGTTTTCAGGCCAAGAATTATCGTCGAAAGCTGATATTTCAAACAAAAACATTTTCTTATTTCGTTAACAAAGTTAGAATGTAACCTGAGTGGGAGTTATAAGTGGGGGGGGGGGACAAATAATATATTATTCCTGCTCTGTTTGTTCACTCATTGAGCACTCTTTGGTAGACACATGTTGTTTCATTGGATGTACTTTTAGGAAACTAAACTCTACTGGCTATATATATATATATATATATATATATATATATATATATATATATATATATATATATATATATATATATATATATATACGTGTGTGTGTGTTCACACATAGTTAATATCTGTAGTCTTATGTGTCCCCTCACGCACAAAACTACATGTGCGAGTGTCATTGTATATCTATTAGTGAACAATGACTTACAAAGAGGCTGGTGTTATTGTTTGTGCTAAGCCACGATCCCCATATAACAAGCCTGTCCAAAAAGTCTCGTTTATCGGCTGACGTCAGAACTATTGGTAATAACTTACGCCTAAGCATATAAACAGGACGCTTGGAAAAGAACGCTTCGAGGAATATGAGGATGGTAATTTCTCTCTTAAATTATTTAATCCTTTATCTAGTAATTTTTTTTTAATTAGATGTTGTGGAAAAGGGGGTACTGCTTGTTTCGGTGATATATAAGCATATTGTGTGTAATTATGTAAAATAATTTTTTTTTTTTTTAAATTTGCTTTTACAATTAAAATAATAAAGAATTTTTAGTATTTAAAATCCATGAAAAAAAAAATGTTTATTTATTTAA
>NC_136504.1:107302139-107304639 GCF_053919585.1 Euprymna scolopes
GTCTCTATCAACTGCGCCACGGGCCCCGAAGGGCGATCAAGGTTGGATTCTTTGATCTTATAAATCCACGTTTATTTATTATCTGATCTTCCATAGTCGGGTCCGTACTGATTGGTATATATATATATTATTCCTTAATTGGAATTCATTTTTGAGATGAGCATTATATATATTAATTTATTTTTATTTCGGACTATTATTCTCATCTTTATTAGTTGTTGTTTTTCATCTTTTATTAGTTTGTTTATTCACAACGTTTCGGCCAACTAATTCCTCTGGCCTTCGTCAGGTGGTAACCGCGACGGATAGGAACTTTGAATCTCCTAACTGCATTCTCAGCTATCACTGCCATCCGTAGTAGTTTACTTGGCCAAAACTGTGGTGAGACGACAACAACTATGGATGGCAGTGATGGCTGAGAATGCAGTTAGGAGATTCAAAGATCCTATCTGTCGCGATTACCACCTGACGAAGGCCAGAGGAATTAGTTGGCCGAAACGTTGTGAATAAACAAAACCAATAAAAGATGAAAAACAACAACTAATAAAGATGAGAATAATAGTCCGAAATAAAAATAAATTAATATATATAATGCTCATCTCAAAAATGAATTCCAATTAAGGAATAATATATATATACAGGTAGAAAGAGTGAGAGTCTGTTGAGAATAAAAGTTCGTTACTTTCGATTGATAGCTGCGAGAGGTTGACGGTTAGTCAGGACCGCTGTTGGTGACTGATGCCACCGGAGCGGTTTCTGTCACATCTTGACTGGTCGAGCAATTAGCAGAAAAGAGGAAGAGAAAAGAAAGAAACAGGAAGTCACGTGGCTGTGTTGCTCTTCTGAGTTAAAGGGCGACAATCGAGTTAGCCTGGGAATTTCCATTCCCACATATGCTAACATATTCTGTCCCACAAATGCAGAATAATATAAGCAGCACATGTTCTAATTTAAGCCAGTCTAAAATAAGAAGCGAAAACTTGGCATTGGACGGGGGACATCTTATCAATGTGTTAGATCATCATATTGAATGGCGATAATCAATTAAATTACAAGAAACCTGTTGTTAGGAGGAAGCGTCATTGTGAAGGGAGGAAGTAAGAAAATGATAAAAAGCACGGCAGTGTTTTTTAGGGAAGCAAACAGGAAGACAAATAGAGACAGAGAGAGATTTCTTCTGACATAGCAGTGAATTTCACTTTTCATCAAGAAGCTGGGATCCTATTTCTGGCACAACAAACATCGTGGAGAGGGCAAATTTAATTAAGATCTAATCCTCTTGGTGAAAAAAAAGAATTGTGCCAATTTAAGCCCCAAATGAGATCATTATTTCTTTCATAAATTCAACTTTACCATATATGTGTCAGAAACGATCATCCTTAAGGAAAAAATTTACTTAAGCGTCACTGTTTAGTGACCACCTGATGCAGGAATATGTTATCCAGTTGAGATGCTATCTACACGACATTGTTTACTCAAGTGATCTAACTATTCAATGCCTTATCTCTGATGGGGGTTGTTAGCGTGGATTACTATTGTCATTCTGTTTTCCCTAAAAAGGCACGTTAACACAACACACACGTGTAGGCAGCAGTAAACATGCAAAAGCATTCAGCCTTCAGCAATAATAAGTTCATATTGAATGGCGATAATCAATTAATTTACAAGAAACCTGTTGTTAGGAGGAAGTGTCATTGTGAAGGGAGTGAGTCAGTTAAAGGGCGACAATCGAGTTAGCCTGGGAATTTCCATTCCCACAATACTCCCTTCCTAGTTATCTGGAAGCTAAAGAAAAGAAAAGATAATTGGATAAAAAATAACATGCATATATATGTCCACTGTATAGAGAACCAGAAAGAATTTTTATTTATTAAGCATCAAGGTGAAAAGAAGGAGTTGCAACGTTAAAGGATATCAGGCAAAATGTGTTTAAAACTTGTAAAACTGTAGGATGATCATATTATGAGTTTGAGTGCGAGTGTTGTGGTCATAGACTGTATTACCGTGGGGTCTATGAAGCATGCGCAAGGATCAGCATGGTGGGTTGAAGTTGGTTTGCATTAACTGCGAAGGTGTCGACTACATGCTTAGGGTTGCAAGTGGGTCTGCGAGGAAATTGGTCCGTCCGTAGAGAGCTGTGTCATCGTTGTTCAGGTGATCGGCATACTCAGTGAGTCGGTATGTGTCTGAACGTCCCGGGATGAGTGTCTTTGTGTGCGTGATGCAGCTTACTCATGTCGATGAAGTGAGATGAGGTGAGATCCAGAAGTGTACAGTGTTTGGTGAACATCTTTGAGTTGGTTGTCGTGTTTGTTGCTAGAAAAGGTTGATATCCTGTAAGGTATTGCTGGAAAAGTTGATATGCAATGGAGAGGCTTGTTGCGCCATAACATGTTGCTGAAGCGGCTTGTTGTCGCTTTTTCCTTTCCATAATTGTGGGAAACTGGAGTTGAAATAGCGTGAGGATTGCTATTTCAGTTATGCGGTGGGCTTGTTGCCG
>NC_136504.1:107309639-107344639 GCF_053919585.1 Euprymna scolopes
TATTGTTGTTTTTTGCTGTCATTGCTATTGTTGTTTTTGCTGTCATTGCTATTGTTGTTTTTGCTGTCATTGCTATTGTTGTTTTTTGCTGTCATTGCTATTGTTGTTTTTGCTGTCATTGCTATTGTTGTTTTTTGCTGTCATTGCTATTGTTGTTTTTTGCTGTCATTGCTATTGTTGTTTTTTGCTGTCATTGCTATTGTTGTTTTTTGCTGTCATTGCTATTGTTGTTTTTTGCTGTCATTGCTATTGTTGTTTTTGCTGTCATTGCTATTGTTGTTTTTTGCTGTCATTGCTATTGTTGTTTTTTGCTGTCATTGCTATTGTTGTTTTTTGCTGTCATTGCTATTGTTGTTTTTGCTGTCATTGCTATTGTTGTTTTTTGCTGTCATTGCTATTGTTGTTTTTTGCTGTCATTGCTATTGTTGTTTTTTGCTGTCATTGCTATTGTTGTTTTTGCTGTCATTGCTATTCTTGTTTTTGCTGTCATTGCTATTGTTGTTTTTTTGCTGTCATTGCTATTGTTGTTTTTGCTGTCATTGCTATTGTTGTTTTTTGCTGTCATTGCTATTGTTGTTTTTTGCTGTCATTTCTATTGTTGTTTTTTTGCTGTCATTGCTATTGTTGTTTTTGCTGTCATTGCTATTGTTGTTTTTGCTGTCATTGCTATTGTTGTTTTTGCTGTCATTGCTATTGTTGTTTTTTGCTGTCATTGCTATTGTTGTTTTTTGCTGTCATTGCTATTGTTGTTTTTTGCTGTCATTGCTATTGTTGTTTTTTGCTGTCATTGCTATTGTTGTTTTTTGCTGTCATTGCTATTGTTGTTTTTGCTGTCATTGCTATTGTTGTTTTTTGCTGTCATTGCTATTGTTGTTTTTTGCTGTCATTGCTATTGTTGTTTTTTGCTGTCATTGCTATTGTTGTTTTTTGCTGTCATTGCTATTGTTGTTTTTGCTGTCATTGCTATTGTTGTTTTTGCTGTCATTGCTATTGTTGTTTTTTGCTGTCATTGCTATTGTTGTTTTTTGCTGTCATTGCTATTGTTGTTTTTTGCTGTCATTGCTATTGTTGTTTTTGCTGTCATTGCTATTGTTGTTTTTTGCTGTCATTGCTATTGTTGTTTTTGCTGTCATTGCTATTGTTGTTTTTGCTGTCATTGCTATTGTTGTTTTTTGCTGTCATTGCTATTGTTGTTTTTGCTGTCATTGCTATTGTTGTTTTTGCTGTTAATATTATTGCAACCGATATTAGTGTTGCTATTATCATTGTAGATTTTATTTCTATTGTTGTTGGTGGTGCTAATGAGAATAGTGGTGGTGGTGGAGGAAAAAGGTCGGGAGGGGATCTTTGACATTGGTGGGGAACCCTCCTAGAGATAATGTCTCGATAAAATTATTGGTGCTGGTGTAACCTTAAATTCACTAACACCATTTGGGAGAATGTCAAATCAAAATATTGAAAATAACGATGTGAATGAGGCTAGAACATCTTGTGATGGTCTCACGACAGGTAGGTGTCCCACTGGTCAACAGGGTGAGTCCTGTCGTCATCATACAACTGTCTGAAATTCTGAGGATGTGGCTGGATATAGGGAGAGTGAGAATTGCCAGAGAGGTCCCAAGACACGAAGGGAGTTAGAACAGGAAATGTAAAAAAAAACGTGGACGGATGAGGAAAGAAAAGTACTGTGGGAATGCTTTGTAAGAAGTGGAAGTACCAAATCTGGTGGATATATCCGAAAAGTGAAGGAAGAATGGGAATCGAGAGGAGGAGGAGCTAGAAGTGTCGCGAGTTTGATATCCCAGTTAAAACAAATTAAAAATAACAACCTACTTTCAGTGATTGCAAAAGAAGAGATTGAATGGATGGTTAGAAATGAAATGAATAACGAAAGTAAAATTGATGAAAATAGCACTGATGAAAGAACTGAGAGAGTGGGAGTAAATGTAAACGATGATGGGAGGCAGACAACTGAGTAGGAATGGAATCCTATGGTTAGGGGAAGTGATGAAAAGGAGTTTGAAGGATCTAAGGCGAATGAGATCATTGACTCTGAGACAATGGAACCAGTGAAAGGAGCAGATGTATGGAGAAGTGGTGATGAAGTTCGAACTTTGACTTCTGTAGAAAAAGAAGTACTTCAAAAGTTAAGAGAGGTTCTTCTTAGAGACGATATCATAGAGATTCTAAGCATGAATACTATTGATAGGCAGAAGGTGAAAAACGAGGTAAAAATAGTTCAAGGAGTAATTCACAACATCATAAGAAAGAACATATCGATTACGGAACTTAACAGGCTTCTGTATGCAGCGTCATACGTTATTGCGAATCATCTTGGCTTATTACAGAAGAAAAAGGGAGAAATGAAGGATAGAAGGCCACACTGGCAGAGGCGGCTTGAAGAAAGTATTAAACGGTGGTGGAAAGACATTGGTAGAATCAAAGAAATAAGAAAAGGGGTTAAACTAGAACAGAAAGCCAAGGACGAGCTTGAAAAGAAGGTATAGATTGCTGGACAAAGGAATGATGAACGTTCTAACAATGTTGAAAGAGAAGGTCCACACTGGTGGTATGAAAATTCGGAAGTTTGTTGGAAAAAGTGTTGCATTTCGGCAAAACAACCTTTTCCAGAACAATCAGTCTCAGCTGTATAAAGAATTAAATGGTAGTAAACAGGCGGGAAATAACAGCACTCCAAATGCAAAAGATGCAAGGAAGTTCTGGAATGGGATTTGGTATGTCGAAGGTCGATATAATGAGAAGGCTAGCTGGTTGGGAGAGGTCAGAGAAAGGCTATCAGAAATGCAGCAGATGAAGAACGTTGAGATAACCATCGATGACATTAAGGCTGGCATACGAAGGATGACAAACTGGAAGGCACCTGGTCCAGATGGAGTGATGGGCTTCTGGTTTAAACAGTTTCCATGCCTTTATCCACCTATAGCTGCTGCTCTGCAAAGGGTTGTAGAGTCGGGAGACGTCCCTGATTGACTTGTGAAGGGAAGAACAACACTGATTAGGAAACACCCTGCAAAGGGAACAGATGCCAATAATTATAGACCAATTACATGTCTGACATTGATGTAGAAACTGTTGAGAAAATTTATGAACATCTTGAGAGTAATGGTGTTTTTTCTGACGAACAAAAGGGGTGCCGGAAAGACTCGAGAGGTACTAAAGAGCAACTACTAATTGATAAAGCAATAATGCAGGATGCGAAGAAGAAGAAGAAGAAGAAGAGGAATCTGAGCGTAGCATGTATCGATTACAGAAAGGCTTATGACATGGTTCCTCATTCATGGATACGTGAAACGCTATTGATGATGAAGGTTGCTGAGAATGTGGTAGGGCTTTTGGAGACAAGTATGGCTCAATGGAAAACGGTGCTGACAGCAAACAGAGAGGAGATGGGGCAGATTGGCATTAAACGTGGGATATTTCAAGGAGATTCGTTATCGCCACTTCTTTTTGTAATGATAATGATGCCACTGATCATCCTCTTGAAGTGAGAAAAACTGGAGTATAACTTTGGATCTAGTGACAGACGCCTCAACCGTCTACTGTTTATGGATGATTTGAAAATATTCGGTAGAAATGAAAAGGAAATGGAGAGACTGGTAAAACTTGTGGGGACATACTCAGAAGACATTGGGATGGAGTTTGGGATTAGTAAATGTGCGGTGCTGGTGAAAAGAGGAGTAAAGGTTCATTCGAATTGAATAGTGCTGCCAAATGGAGAAATCATGAAAGAAATAGAAGATACAGGATATAAGTATTTGGGAGTGCTGGAGGGTGTAGGCATCATGAACAGAGAAATGAAGGAAAAAGTCAAGAAGGAGTATCTTAGAAGAGTGAAACTAATTGCAAAGTCGAAACTGTATGGAGGAAACCTAATGAAAGCAGTAAATGCATGGGCAGTCAGTGTTTTGAGATACAGTGCAGGAATTTTAGAATGGTCTGACAAGGATTTGCATGCCATGGATATCAAAACAAGAAAAGTTCTAGCAATGTTTGGTATATTTCACATTCGAAGTAGCGTAACAAGGCTGTATCAAAAGAGGAAAGACGGTGGTAGAGGATTGAAAAGTGTAAAAGATTGTGTTGGAACCGAGGAGATGTCGTTGAAGGAGCATGTGGTTAGAAGTGGGAAGTGAATGCTTAAGGTTGTGACCAATGAAGTGGAGGTATGTGAGACCAAGGCTGATTATGTGAAATGTATGGAGAGAGAAAGGGCAGAGGAACTGGCTAGGAAGAAAATGCACGGAAGGTTATTCCAGGATATAGCAGAAGTGGTTGATGGAAGATCATGGCAATGGCTTAGAGCTGGGTATCTGGCTAAGAGTATGGAAGGTTTTGTTTGTGCAGCACAAGAGCAGGCATTAGGAACACGATTGTTCAAAAAAGTGGTTCTAGGAGAGGAAGTTGCTGCAGAATGCAGGATTTGTGGTAAGATCTCAGAGTCAATTGCGCACCTTGCAGCAGGGTGTAATGGACTGGTCCAGAGAGAGGACCGCAAAAGACACGATCGCATGGGACTCCGGATATATTGGGAGGTGTGTAAGAGGGTTGGGGTGAAGTGTGCTTGAAAATGGGGTGAGGAGGTGTCTGATGAAGTGAGAACAAGTGAGGATGGCAAGGGAGAGGTATGGTGGGACAAAAGTGTCATAACGACCAAGCAATTGGAACATAATCGTCCGGATTTGGTCGTCATTGACAAAGTCTAAAAAAAACTGGCAGATTGTAGACTTCTCAGTACCCTGGGACAGGAATGTGAGAGAGAAGGAGAATGAGAAGTGGAGCAATTATGCTCCATTGGCCTTGGAGATAAGGCGTATACATGGGGTTAAAATAGAAATAATCCCGGTCGTAGTTGGTACACTAGGAGTAGTATCAAGTCGTCTGGAAGGACACTTGAAAAAACTACAAATCTTCGATGTTTTAGGTGGCGTTCAAACCTCTGGAATTGTAGGTACAACCAACATCCTTAGAAAAACCCTTGATCTTTGAAGCTCCTGGTTTGAAGCCGGGATTAAGGGAAATCCTCTGGAAATTAATCCCATCCCTTTCCAGAGAGACGTTCATAAACGAAATCAGAATTATTATTATTGGCTCACATGGAGCTTTCACACAAGTCAACAAACAATCGGTTTTGAGACCTGTGGTGTTCTCTGGAAGCTGAGTGACAACAAGTCTCCTCAGACGTCCAGCTATCTCCACCTCCTTCGATGGCATTTGCAGATAAATCTGCGTCATCGCAACAACCTCATACCATTGATTTCTTGCTGGTAATGGCCATTGGTTTTTACTGGAGTTTGAGTGGCACTAAGCCTCCCTACGATCCCAGTTCTCTTCGCGCTTGTCCAGTGGAGATCTGGCCAGCGCTTTCTTCTCAGATCTTTGGAATCACTTTTCTATTGGGGGGGGGGGAGGGGAAACGGTGATGAGACAATGGGGAGGATGCATGATGGTGGTGTAGAACTTGTTGATATGCAGCTTCGGCGTTCTTCATTCCCTGTAACGCTTCTTTGTTATATTGTCTTGTGTTATTCCCCACATTCTAGGGTTTTCCTTAATATTTCAGCCGTTTTCTTTATCATTAGGCGTGGTATTTTTGCAGTTATTCCTCTGATTCCAATTTCTGCCATTCCTTTTCGAAGTTTTTTCGGAATTGTTCCTAGTGCTCCTACTATTATCGGTACTATTTTGATTTTCTTCATCATCCAAATCCCTTTTCTATTTGCTTTGTTTCTCCTTTTCTTTCATACTCACCCTGTGGTCAGCTGGGACTGCAAAGTCTAGGATTTGACAGGATTTTTCTTTCTTGTTAATTATTACGCCATCTGGCCTTCTTGCTTGGATGGGTTTGTCTGTCTGTATGTCCATCTCCCATAGGATTTTGTGGTTCTCGTTTTCGAGTGCTGTCGCGGGTTTATGCTTGTACCATTTGTCTGTATGCTGAAAATGCAGTCGTTTGCATAATTCCCAGTGCACCGCCCCCCCCCCACTTGGTAATGTCTGTTTTTGTATTCTTTTTGGGCAAGTTTGCTGCATTCACTTACTATATGGTTTATTGTTTCGTCTCTTTGTTCACATAGTCTGCATTTGCTGTTTTCTTGTGTTTTATCGATCCTTACTTTGATATGGTTTGTTCTTATCGAGTTATCTTGTGCTGCAGTTATTAGGGATTCAGTTTCACGGTTTATATGTTCTTTTCGCATCCATGTCCAGGTGTTTTCGTTATTCTCATATTATTATTATTATTATTATTATTATTATTATTATTAATGTTATTATTATTACTATTATTATTATTATTATTATTAATATTATTATTATTATTATTGTATAGAGATGTAGATGTTATGAAATAGGAAACATTTCGATAAAATGTTTCAATAACAAAAAGGAATGTTTGAAAATAAAATAATTAGTTTGAGTCATTGGAATTTAATATCGTAAATAATATATATATATATATATATATATATATATATATATATATATATATATACACACAAGCAAAAGTACCCGTCGTTGACTGGGTTCAAAAACAGCCTACAGAAAATGGACTCTGATTTATGAAAGTATGATAGGTTATGAAAAGGAAGAGTTGTACAGAGATAGCTTCGAATTTGGGGATATCAAAACCAAAGCAAAATATGATGAAAGTAAAAATAAAATAGATAAATCCCATAATTTATTATACTATACCTGTTCACACTGAAACACATCACAATATTCTGTGGATCTATATTAAAAAACCTTGTTAAACTTTGTGACATATTTCCATTCAATGGAGGTCAGGCGCGAACGAACACCCCAGAATTTTATTATACCATATTTCTTCAAACTGAAATATAATTATCAAAGTATATTTACGCAGATAGATATGAAAAGTTTTTATTAAAGTTTGTGCCTATTTCCATTCTATGGAGGCCAGGCACGAACGCAGACGCCACAATTTTATTATACTATCCCTATTTAAGTTAAAACATTTAAGTTAAAACATACTTATCAAAGTATTATTATGTACATCTATATCGAAAACACTTGTAAACGTTTTTTTTTTAATTTTTAAATTTTTTATTTCCATACTTTGTGGACCAGGCGCGTACGCAGACCCCACAATTTTAATGAATCATCATTATGCCAGATGAAACATAACCATTCCTGTGTCTCAATACGTCTTCTATCATTATATGTGATCAGTTTTCTATAATAGTCAACCATATAGGAGCCTATACGTGACCAGACACACACACAGACGTTCAGCTTTATATTATGACGTGACTTCAGAAATGAAGGCTGCATCCTCTGGGAAACGCTTTCAAAAACAACTTCATGGCTGGGAAGAGGTTAAAATTACAGGATGCAAGGTTAAGAGAGTAGGGAGGATGGGGGAGGATTTCATAACCACACGCCTGTGCTTCTGATCTGGCGACATGCGAGTTGTGGACTGGAGCGTTGTCCTGCAGGAAGAGGGTACCTTTGCTGATCTTGCCCCACCTCTTGTTTTTGATAGCTTCCCTTTATTTCCTCAAAAGTGAAGCGGGACTCTCTGTCAATCATGTGGATTAAGCCGAACGTTGCTAAAATGATGAAACGCTAAATCAAGTTTTTTTTTGTTTTTTATTAAAAAATGTGAGTTTTTAATTAGTAGTTTATAATGTACGCACTTGTCATTGCATGAAAATGTCATATTCCAAAAATCACATAAATCGATCAAGTAGTTTTTTTTTATTTAAGAAAATAAAATATTATCAGACATTTTATCGAAGATTTGCTACACGCCATCTTGTTTGAGAGATAACGGCACTAACGACCCCTGGCGGATATATGGTGGAAGTATGAGTAAACAACGGCAGACCATCGACTATTTTTTGTTTTTTGCTTTTTTTAATAAATTAACTTATGTAATAAATAATTAAATTGACTTCTTTTAATAAAGAGAATGCGGAAAACACTAGTTTTTTTTATATGATCGTCTGAAAACAGACTTTAATTCCAAAAATGTTTCATTATCTTAATTAATTTATTTTTTTTGTATTAAAAAAATTATAAGAAAAATTTTTTTTTGTATTAAAATAATAAATAATAAAAATTATAAGAAAAAATAATAAATAATAAAAATTCTAAGAAAAAATAATAAATAATAAAAATTATAAGAAAAAAATATTTAAGAAAAAAAAACTTTAACTAGTCGATGGTTCAATGTTCGCTTAATAAAGTCTATTAAAAAAAACGTTGTAGACATTCTCGTTATGTTAATTTCTCATTTTGTATTTTTTTTTAATTCCAAAAATTTTTCATTATGTAAGTTTATTATTTTTTATTTGTATTATAAAAAAGTGTTTCTGACATTTAAGAAAAAAAAACCCCTAAAAATAGTCGATGGTCTTCCGTTGTTGACTCATACTTCCACCTTATTTCCGCCAGAGGTCGTTAGTGCCGTTATCTCTCAAACAAGATGGCGTGTAGAAAATCTTCGATAAAACATATGATAATATTTGATTTTCTTAAAAAAACAAAAAAACTACTTGATCGATTTATGTGATTTTTGGAAAACATTTTCATGTAGTGACAATTACGTACATTATAAAGGTTTTTTCAGATTTTTATAGTAAAAAAAATTACTTGTGGGCCATTTATAGACTTGCACCACTTTAAATGGGTAAAATATAAGCATATAATTATTGAAAACGTGATCATGTGATTAAAATTTAATTTAAATTAACCATGTTGTTTAACAAATTAAAAAAATATGGTGCTAGTGCAGAAAGTGATCCGCGTTATTTTTTAAATCGTATTTCCACGTTTAATTAAAGTTTTATGATATATTTTTTATTCAATTGTAAGGTTGAAGTATAGAATAGGTACAAAGCACCCTCCCCTCCTCATGTTAAGAATGGCTTTTTAAATAATAACGTTATTATTTCAGCACGGAACAATAAGTGCATGAGTACCAAAAAAAGCAAAAACAAAACAATCGAATCTTAATCGGACCTTAATCGCGTTTTTTTTTTCAAGTTAAATTCAACTTTCACAATATCTTTTTTTTTATAATTTCACGATATCTCTTCTTTTTTTTTTAATAATAAATTGTAAATAATAAATTGCTTTTTTTAAATAATAAATTGTTAGTTGAAAGCACAGAATAGTTACAAAACACCATCCCCTCTCCATGGTAAGAATGGATGAAAAAAAAACAAATAAAATTTTAAAAAAGATATAATTTCAGCACGTTACCAAAATGCATATGTACCGTAAATTATCTTTGAAAAGAAAACTACTTTCACCTACAATTTATAGTTTTAATTTAAAAATTTATATTTTCTTATATTGAAACAACTGATTAAAAAACGGTGTGCTGCCAATTTTGTTTTTACGACAACGATGGTTTTGTTAAGGTTCTTTGACTTTTATGTTTCAACTCAAAACGCACCTTCTAGCGAGCAATTTGTTTAAAATTAAAAAAAATGAGAAATAAATTTAGATTTAAAAAATAGAGGATGTTTCGTTTCACTTATCGATTAGAGTCGTCAAATCATGGTGCGAGAATTGAAATAGGTACCGGAAGTAAAAACCGAATAGTCACGCAGAATTGAGTTATGAAAAATATTTTTATTTTATTTAATTTATAATTTGAATTATTAATTTAGTTTAATAACATAAAAACATTCCTCGACTCTAAGAATAGACTATCTGAAAATTTCAATTGAATTGGTAATGTAAAAATATCGTTTTATGGATAACGAACGAACCAAGAATTACATATATATATATATATATATATATATATATATATATATATATATATATATATATATATATATATATATATATATATATATATATATATATATATATATATATATATATATATATATATATAATTCTTGGTTGGTGGCGGGTGTCTATTTAAATAGACATTCCGACAAGTTATTTACGGGCATCAATTCCATGGTCGAGTGGGAGAACTGCCGACTGTCAACACGACGGTTCTAGGTTCAATCCTTGGCTTGGGAGAGATGCTAGTCTAGCGGCACTGATGAGTTGTGATACAACGAAACAGGACTGTATATCGATGACTACAAATATATATATATATATATATATATATATATATATATATATAATATTTAAATAAAGTGTATATATATATATATATATACACTTTATTTAAATATTATTGCGTGCATAAAAGTAAGTTATCCGTAGACATGCATGTTTTAAAGAATCACTTCTCTTTAGTATGGCTAAACTTTGTTGACAAAGATCGAACTCATAACCGCTCGATAAGAAGCCTGGTGTTTTGCCACAAGGCCACTGGGACCTTATCAATTTTTATACACGATTTTTATCGCTTTAAATCCAAGATTGCTGATTCATTTTTTTGTGTGTGTATTAGTGATTCTGTGGTATTTTTCTTCTTTCTTTTCGCTCTCTGGGCGCTCTTAAGAGAGGAGTTATCTACCCTTTGTTTACATTTTAGTCGCCCCACATTTTGGGACGTATTATTTGTAATTATTAATTTATTATTTAAATAATGCGTGCATAAAAGTTAGTTATCCATAGACATGCATGTTTCGCAGTATAACTTCTCTTCAGTATGGCTAAACTTGTACAAGGATCGTCACCGCTCAGTAAGTAGTCTGGTGTTTTACCACAAGACCACGTGTATACACACACACACACACACACACACACACACACACACACACACACACACACACACACACACACACACACACACACATCTGGTAAATGGGTGACCATTTGGGAAATCTCGGCATTTGTTTCCAGTTGTCCTGTATATACACTTCACTTGCGATTGCTATTTAACAATGTTGACTTAGGAGAGATGTGGTTGGATATTGCGCACCTCCTACCACAAAAATTTCAAGTGCAGGCACTCCTTCGTGGGTATCCATAGTCTGTCAAAGACTGGAGGAACCCGTTTAGTCAATTAGAATTTAATTAGAGAGAGGTTGAGTTAGAGATCAGATGGGAGTTAGTTCAGGAGATTTTGTCTCTTGAGGTCAGTGTAAGCTAATGAATGCATTATAGCAAGGATGTTGAGACCAAGGAAGCGTGCAACTCCAAAATGAGGGAACGCCATGAATAAAGCTGCTTAAAACTAACCCAAGTGTCGATTGCCGTTCCTTGGATGGAAGAAATATTCATTGCAGCTTTGGCAGACTGTCAGTCAAGACCAATCAACGGAAGAAGGTATGTCCTTCTTTTCACCAAATGTAATCCCATAGAAAAATGTTATCCGTGTCTTTGTTAAAAAAAAACCCTCCTTGTACATTATTGTCCTCGTTTAGTGAATTGTTTATTAAATGTACATACACCCACCCACACGCTTGGCCTTCGGGAGAAGATCAAAGTGTAGTACCTGTTCTTCAGACGCTGCACTTCCATTTCTTGTTCTCGTTCGGTGGAGGAGAAATACTTCACGACTGAGACAATTTTTATTTTTGTACCTTTTCTCCACGTTAAAAAACGACCCTGGTGTCTAACTCTGTCCCGTGGGGAGGCATAGTAAATAGGTACATCCACCCACACGCACATCTACTCGAGGAACATCATAAGCACTGGACGTTCAGAGATATACAAACTGATACGTATATACACGCTAGGCGTAGCACTCTAGAGACGACGCGGACAATGATACAAACGTATGAAGGTAGACGACACGTATGAACACGCAAATATATACACACATATATAACATTTAGAAACGTTCACGAATGTCGGTTTTGCAATGTTTATCTGAGTGAAGAAAAAAAAAAAACGTCGATTAATTACCTTGAACTTTTTATTGCAATTTTTCGCGGTTATTCGAGCGTAATTGTGACTGCATCACGATGCCAGCTAAACTTTTTAATGAATACGCATGCATCGACGACACTTCACACAATTAGGATATCCCGCACAGGAATGTCTGATACAAATGCTAAACAAAATGACGCCCAATAAACAAATACATTAGGCACTTTTGCATTACACGGACGGCGCCAGTTTTTTCTGGTGCGTTTCACTAAACTGTCGCCATGTGGCGCTTCGCTTCTCTCCATTCAAATTGTTTATTAATTTAAAAACTAAAACTATAATATATTGTTGACCCTTCAACAGGTGCCACAAAAAAATTACAACTATATTTTGTTACAGTTGTAACAGGATCCCGGGCGACACCAATGACCTCGTTCAGATAAATGAAGATGAGAGGGGATGAGGTTTGGTTAGGAGGGTTATGCTGACACTTGGTCAAAGAAAAAACAGATGTCCATGAAATTCTGTCCATCAGAAAAATATCTATTTTAATGAAAGGAAAATATTAATCTGATTATGGGATTTTTCAGAACAAGGGAGTTGTGGAGAGAGATTGTTTTTTAGTTGGTTTGGTAAAAATGGATTTTAAATAACGGTAAATTTTCAGATTAGGTCCACCTCCACAATTTTCTTTTAAATGACGACTTTTTTTTCGGGTTTCGACTATGCTGAATACGAAAATCGCCTTGAAATTTCGCAGAAATAATTAGTTATTGAGATATAAAAAGTTGTATTATGCATTGTATTCTTTGGCGGCCATCTTTTTTACGCGCGTAGATTTGTTTATGGAGCGCGCGCACGCGCGTAAAAACGATGCCCCCCCCTAAAGAATACAATGCATAATACAACTTTTTATATCTCGATAACTACTTATTTCTGCAAAATTTCAATGCGATTTCCGTATTCAGCATAGTAGAAAAATTTTAAAAGTCGTCATTTAAAAGAAAATTGTGGAAGTGGACCTAATCTAAACAAATACCTAAATAACTATATGAGGGAGACAAATGCAATAACTGAGATTGAAAATGTCTGCTTTGGTGCCTGAGAAATGTTGTCGATCAGGAATCGGAAAAATCAGAAGATTTGGGGGTATCGGAATCGGTATCAGAATCGGAAAAATTGATGACTATTTTCCGATGCCAAAAACGATTCTTTTAATTGTCTTTTTCTTTTATTTGATTTTGTTTAAACCAAAAATCTTCCGTTGCTGGTAATAATGATAACATAATAAATATTTATTGATTTTAAAATACCAGTAAAGCTTAGATCGATAGATCATCCCCCACAAATGTATTTTGATGTTTAGGAAAATATCTGCATATTTAACATGTGTTTTTATGAAAATCGGGGAAAATAACAATTCTATAGTTAAATAATTAGAAATGTATAAAGAATCGGAATCGGTAATTGTATCAGAATCTGGAATTTAGCACGAAATCGGTAATTGTATCGGAATCGGGAATTTTGTCCATCAGAAAAATATGTTTCGATGAAAGGAAAATATAAATCTGATAATGTGATTTCCTTGGGGTAAGGGAGTTGAGGAGAGAGATTGTTTTTTCTCGTTGGTTTGATAAAATGGATTTTAAATAACTAATTGAGACGGACATGTACAATAACTTAGATTGAACATGTCTGGGAAATGTCATTTTTGATTCACCTGTTATATTTAAGTTCTAGACCACCAAGTAAGTGATGGGAATTGAACCTTGGAAGATAATACAGTTTCTTTGAGGGGAAAAGTAATTTCAGTTGAAGAGAAAGAAAGAAAAAGGGAGAAAAAAGAGAATTAAAGAGAGATATGGTTATAACAGAGAAAGCAGAGATTTACAAGAAAAGAAATATGAAATAATGGGAAAGAGTAATCTTCAAATGACAGAGGGGGAAGAAGCCGATTTGATAAAAAAAAAACAATTGTGTTTTTAGAAATAAGAGAGTTTTGCTGGCTAGCATCGAGGAGTGCACATCGCCTTGGCCTCTCGCCGGTGGGGTAGGAGGGGGAAACCCCAGAAAAGCTAAGTTGAAAAGCTCTTGTTCCTATTTACAATGCCTCCCCACGGGACAGAGTTAGACACCAGGGTCGTTTTTTAACGTGGAGAAAAGGAACAAAAATAAAAATTGTCTCAGTCGTGAAGGATTTCTCCTCCACTGACAGAGAACAAGAAATTGAAGTGCAGCATCTGAAGAACAGATACTGTTGAAAAGCTCTTGTTCCAAGCTAGGAAATTTTTTACAAGTTGTACAAGCTGCACCATGAAGCCATTAAGAACCCAAAGAACTCCACTTTATACAAGTGTACCCTGTATATCTGAAGACTATTTTATCAATAATTATTTTGTTTTGTTTATAAGAAAACGACTCCGAGTTTTTTTTTTTTTTTTAATTCTCGATTGGCGGCCTAAATAAAGATGTAGTTTATTTCAGATATGCTCTGATGCCAGACGATGGAAGAGACAGACCAAATCCAGCACGAAGTCAAAGCGACGGCCAAAGTAGACAGTCTTGCCACACGAACTTAGGGTCATGTATGTTTCGTGTGCCCTGAGCAGCAGAACGGTATTTTCCAGTGACCAGCGAGAGTCTGGTTACCCTTGAGGGGTCCACCACTAGACAAGAATGTAGCCCTGCTGGTTGCATCTATAGTTCTGTGAGCTGGGATCGACAAACATGACCAGATGTATATCACAAATATGGATGCAGCCCGGAGAACGTATAGGGTTTGTACAGTGATAAGTTTGCTATAATTCAAAAAATGTTTCAGAAAAAAAAAAAAAATCCAATGTGGCTTTAATTAAAAAATTGTTTTATTAAAATTATATATATTTTTTTTATGCAGATTTTAAAATAAATTTTGTTTACAGTTGTATATTAATACATTTTTTACAATAAATGTTTTGGTTTTCAAATATTTTTGTGTTCGGAAAAAAAAACCAACTTGTTTTTTTTTTTTTTTTTATCTATTTGCCGTATTATTTGACCAAGAAGATATTGGAGTTATCGCCCCCTAACAATGGCGCCGTTCGTGTAATGCAAAAGTGCCCTTATCTTGACTGTTATTTTTACAACGTTTCAGCTGCTGTCACCAGTGAGGTGTTTCTAGAAAGAATGCATGAAAGTTCTTGGATCAGTAGATGTAGGACAGTTGAAGTAGCAGGTCCAGTTCACAGATAAACGCCCAGAAAGCATGGGAAGGGCGTGATAAAAATGAACGTGAGAGAAAAAAGGGATGAACAAAGACCTGGTCAGAGATAGGTTGGTTTGGAAGTAAATTTCTTAAATCGTCCAACAAATGCTACCAGGTAAAAATAGACGTTTTTTTCATAAGAGAGTCACCACTTATCAAGGTCCAAGGGCTACTCGAGGATAAGGGTTTATGAATGCACGATGGTCACTGAGAGAAACTGCGATCATTAGTGGTGGAAACTGTGCAGAATTTAATTATTTAAGGGGACGGCTCAACAAGAACTTGTTTACATTGGACTTGAAGATGACCATATCGTAGTCAGCTGAGAAGCAGACCAGCGGAACTGAGTTCCACAGGTGTACAGTTCCAGGAAAGAAACTTTATTCATGAAATTTGTGTTTAGATTTAGGCACAGATATAGAGTACGGGGAATTGTTGATAGTGGTTGTAGACAGACGAGTGCGTTTTTTTTTTTGAAAGTGGGGGACCATAGATTGAGGCTCAAACAAGCACTTGCCATAAAATGACGATAGAAACTTGTAATGTCTCTTCTGTGAGGAAGGAGGAAAGGGCGTCCCGTACTATGTTTCAAAGCCAGTTTTGAACTCTGTCAGGGCAGGATAGGGTGCTCCGAGTGCTGCCTCCCCAGATGTGGCAACAGTACTCCATTTTAGGACATACTTAGTTTTTGTACAGGCAACCAAATTTTATGATGATGATGCTGATGATGATGGTGTGACGGTGATGGTCATTATTGGTGAGAATATTATGACCAGGAGAACAAGTGTAACATGACCGTTAGGCTCGAACCCTGTTCATTACAGTTTAGACATCACTTGGACCCTCACGCTGTCTCATATCGTCGCAAAGGAACAAACAAACAAAGATAAATCCAATTCGGCATTGTTTTCAAGTTTTAGCATTACTTTCGAAACAATGCCTGCTTCTTGTTTTTTTCTGACTGTTCATTTCGTCTGCCATGATATTAACAAAACCCTGCCATCTCGACATCAGCTTAAAAGTCTTTTGCCGCCACTATAGGGCCACATGTCCATCTTATCCAGTGAGCACTTTGCTTCTCTCCTCGACCACACACCGGTTAAAGCCAGCCATTTCTCGCCTTCGATATTACATGTCCATCTTTCCCAGCGCGTACTTTGTTTCTCTTCGACCACATGCTGTCCTTTCTTCCTTGGTCTTGTGACGCAAGCCAACACACACTTGCTAATTTGCATACGTACTCAAACGGCTGCTGCTGCTAATACCTTTGCTAGCCATCTCTCGTATGGCTGTTGCTGATATTTTCACACACGCCCATACACACTCTGTTACACAAGGATTACGCTACGATGGCTAAAAGAACCATGATTGAATAGTTTTGACCTCTACGTGTAGGACATCTAATCAGAATGACTTCAGAGCTGTGAAAACCATCTCAAAAAGTAGAATTGGGGGACGGAACACGTCCACCCAACTTTTAACCCAAGCAGAAACGAGACCAAATGACCATGCGAGAGTCTTTTTGTACTTAAAAATTTAAGAATAGTTGTCTCTTTGGCAAGTGCTGATTCAGGGAAGAAAACTTGAATATCGTTCAAGGGAAATAACTTTTAATATACTTCGTTAACATTATCCCCCTCCTCCCAAATGATGAGGTAACCTTCCCATGCAACTACACAAATCCTAATTCGATTACCTCACTGACCCCGGATAAATACACTTGTTAATCAACTTCCTGAGAGTATCACGATGTCTACGTGTCAATCAAAGACCAACCCTCCTCTCACCACCTCCAGCACCACCTGTCGCCATCTCCCTTATCTCAGATAATATTTTTATTCGATAGACTTTCTCAGCTTTCCACTTCCTGTTTTTTTTTTTTAGGTGGAGGAGGGGGCTTTTTGTGCCATCAGATTGTTCTTTATGATTGTCACTCTAAATGGTGCCGCTAGCGGGGAGAAAGTCAGTTTGCTTCATTTGTAGGCGATCAACAAATGATTAGTCAATCTTCTGCATGTGTGCGCATGCGCACATTCGATGTGAAAAGAACTTTCCGTTTATCATCTCGTCTACATAAAACAAAAAACGACCCTGGTGTCTAACTCTGTCCCGTGGGGAGGCATAGTAAATAGGTACATAAAACGTAAAAGGACAGCAAAACCCGAACTTGTGACGTGCATTATTCTAATATCATATTTTCTCTTATGTCATACATCGGTAATTTGTAGGCACAGCGGCCTAGAAAGAAAATGGCCGCTGAGTTAAAAAAAAAAAAATTATTACAATTTTCACCCCAAACAAGGGGCATTGCCACTTTGATGTAGGGGGTTACTATCAGGGACCTAAGTTGCAGGGGTAGGGAGTTTAGCAGCAAGATGTCTGTTCACATTATTCCTGATGAACCGCCCCCTTAAGTAAGACACTTTATCAAATCTCCAATACTAACGTACTGTACACGCAATAATCCTAATCTCCGAGTGGCTTCCGGGCCTTGGTAAGTGATGACCACCTTGTAAAAAAAAAAAAAAAAAAAAAAAAAACATTACACTTGAACTTCTGCATGTCAGTACAGTTGGGGAAGCAGGAAACCGGAAGAGAATTCCAAAGTCTAGCAGTTCTGGGGAAGAAGCTATCAGAGTAGAAAGCCTTCCTACATCTAGGGGTCTCTACTGTGTAGGGGTGGTACTTTGCTGCTTGTCGGATTTGTCGGGGGTATTTTCATCGAGGGGGCACAAGGACTTGCAGTTCGTCAGAGCATCCATCATTAAAATACTTGTAAAACAAGCAGAGGGATGCAACATTTCGTCGATGGGACAGGGGTTGAAGCTTAGATAACAGTTCGGGACATATCAGGTTGGCGACTCTTTTGAACCGTCCAGGAGCGAGAGACTAGTAGCAGATACAACAGATCAAATGTGACAGCAGTACTCCATACATGACAGCAGTACTCCATACATGGGCGGATGGTGGTTTTGTAGAGGTACAGGATGCTTTCAGGCGTAAGTTTGTAAATGATGTTTAGAAATCTTGTAAATGATTCTTACGACAATGATTTCATGTGAAATAAAAAAAATAACAAGATTCCAACGTGTCAATTTCAAATTGATTCAATGAACTGCCAAGTGTCGGTTAATAGCCAGTGCTTGGAGGTATGACATCTGTAAGAATACGCATTGAACCGTTATTTGCAATCAGTTAATCGTGGAAAGATGGAAATCTGCAAAAGATAGATTCCGTCGTTTAATACGAAAAAGATTTTTTGAGTGAAGCAAACTTTCCTAAAAAAAACAAACAATTATATTTATAATTTACTAGCAGGCTGCTCGGCGTAGCCTGGTCGTAAAATACGAATAAATATGATGTTTAATTTATGCAGATTTCGTATTTATTTTTTTTATTAAAGCCAATCTTCTACTGATTGTTATATTGTACTCAATATAGTAAAAAAAAAAAAAAAAATTATAAAAAAACAAAAAAACTGAAACTGAGCCATGTGCATGCGAGTATTATGTTTTTTCTAAACTGTTCACTTCTTCTAAGTAAAAAAAAAAAAAAATACTCGAGCTGAGACCGAAACGAAAACCTAAAGATAGTTAATCAAATACGATAACCATTAGGCCAGCTTGACACGGGCTTTAAAAAGTGTTTTCAAACCCACTTAATCTTAACATAAGAAAGCTGTCATGTGAACGATTCGCGCATGCGCAGTCATGAAACAGTTGACAAAAAAATAAAATCCAATGACCCCCTCCCCCAATTACCAATTTTTCAGCAGCCTTATTGTTTCCGGATGAAAACCAATTAAAAAGTGTTCTACATGGCTGAATACCCTATATACTAATTCTGATACCCTAAAACGTTCCAATTTTACTGATTCCCGATTTTGTTTCCGATTAATCGTCCCAACACTTAATAAAACCCGAATTTGTGAAGTCACTTTTTCTAGCTGAGAGAAACGAAGGTTTATCAAACCAGTCTCTCAGTGGAAAACCGTGCAAATGAAAAACCGCCAATAATGTAGAAAACTTGTAATCGAAGGTGAATGTTACTCATTTTAGTTCAAAAATTAAGTCGAGATGTAAATAATTAAGATAACATTAGTCTCTCTCCTATATCAATTATATTCCGAAATAAAACCATGAAAAAACTTTCAGCAAATGTCTTTCTTGTATAATCATTCTATATAAAAATGAGGCTTACATCTATAGCCACCAGTTAGATCAGACGGTAACAAATAAGTCTATTATTATTATTATTATTATTATTATTATTATTATTATTATTATTATTATTATTATTATTATTATTATTATTTATTATTGTGATGGAATGATGATTATTGTGAGAACGGTGACAATGAAATGTGTTATTATGACCTGTTAACATCTATTTATATATCTATAAAAGTGAAAATGTGTGTGTGTCTGTCTGTTTGTCTGTCTGTTTGTCTGTGTACACTTCCCTACCAAATAACTCTATCCATTTACGGTCTACAGACTCGAGATTTGACATAAGGAATATTGGGATTTGGACAAATCTTTTTAATCGGTTTTCAGCCAGAAATTTGGCTGTCAAGGGGTCAAAGTTTAACGATTTGACCTTTGAAAACTACCAAAATCCTCCACCAATTTTGGGTCTAAACATTTGAAATTTTTAAATGTAGGTTACTTGGACATGGATCAAAATTTTAATTTGATTTGAGCCCAAAAAATAAATGTTATGGGGTCAAAATTGGAGTCAAAGTTGAAAAAAAATTTGACTTCTGCGGTCTCTACTAAATTGCTCAGCCAATTTTTGGTCTAAATATTTGAAATTTTACATAACAGGTATTCAGACATGCAGCAAGCATTTTAATTAGTTTTTGGGGCGACAATTTGGCTGCTAAAAGGTCAAAGTTGAAAGAGTTGACCTTTGCAGATTCTACCAAACTCCTCTGCCAATTTTGGGTTTAAAGACATGAAATTTTAGATGTAGGTAACTTGGACATGGGTCAAACTTTTTATTTTATTTTAGAACAAAATAATAAATGTTAAGGGGTCAAAATTGGGTTCAAAGTTTAAAAAATTGACCTCTGCGGTCTCTACGAAATTACTCAGACAAATTTTGGTCTAAACATTTGAAATCTTACATAAAGTGTATTCACATGTAGGGCAAGTTATGAACAGTACATAGGGCCCGAGCAAAGCTGGGTGGAACTGCTAGTATATATGTAAAAGTGAAAGTGTCTATCTGTGTGTGTACATTTCCCTACCAAACTACTCTGTCAATTTTTAGTCTACAGACTCGAGATTTAACATAAGAGGTATTGAGATGCGGGAAAATCTTTTTAATCAGTTTTCAACCAAAGCCGGACTGAATTGCTAGTCGTAAATAAGTTTAATAAAGTTAAACTAAACAAGTTTTACTGCACTTACATTTTATTTTTAGTCATTCTGTACTAATGTTGGTGTCAACACAATCCATGAATGCATTGCGATGATCCACATCATCAGTAGCCTCCGATTCTTCACTGACAGCTGCAGTTGCATGTGGGGTCAAGTTTTCTTCCATACCCTGAAGAAGAGCCCGTTTTGTTCATCTGACATACCTCGGAGATAAGAGACACGTGCAGGGCGGGGGTGGGGGTACAAAGGTGACCAGAGCCTCCACGTCAGCCTGTGTGTCTTTTTTTTTTTTTCAGTTTGTTGCCTTCGTAAACATAGGATGTTGACCGTGTTGTCAGATGTATTCTCTACCTCCGACCCCTGCTTCATGTAGAGGAGAGTTTGGGGGAAAGACAGGGATGTACATAAACTCGTTTCTCTTATCAATGACTAGCCTAGGTGCCCGGCGTTGCCCGGGTGTTTGGCTGTGTGCGTTGAGCAAAAAAAAAAAAAAAAAAAAAAAGTGGTAGTAGGCAGGCAGGATAGAACCCGTACCGCGAAAGAGGAAAGGAATGTGAAAAAAAACAAAAAAAAAACGTGACGTCTTTGCTGTTGCATCCATCGCCAAGCCGGAAGTGGCGAAAGTTTAAATTAAGGCTAGTTAATCGAAAATTTTGGCGAAAAAAAGCAACCCTCCTTGTAGAAAAGTGCCCAATTGAGGGTGAAGGAATTAATGTTTTTAGCCAATTTTTCGATATTTATCGTCTGAAGGGTCGAGCTTCAAAACGATACTGATCTCGTGAAAATCCGTCACCTCTGTCGAAAGTTTTAAGCATACATACATACATACATACATACATACATACATACATACATTTAAACAGACAGGTGAGATTTATATAATAGACTAGCAGGGCTACCCGGCGTTGCTCGGGACCGTATAAACAATGAAAAAACAAAAGCAGATATTGAACATATGTTTTATTCTTAGGGGAGAGGAATCTTTCATCTCAAGTTTTAGCGTTACAAACAAACGTTTGTCTTTTATATATATAGATAATGACAGGTTTTTTTGGGGGCCCCCCTCGAAGATAACTGATCAGTTGACCTACTTCTAGTGGTCCGTTTGACGTGAAATTTCGATATTTGTCATCCGGGTGATGGGGCTTCAATATGATATCAAATTTGTCAAGTTTGGTTCCGTCTTTCAAAAGTTTTAGCGTTACAAACAAACATACATACATACACACAGACGTTTGGCTTTTATATATAGACTAGCAGGGCTACCCGGCGTTGCTCGGGACCGTATAAACAATGAAAAAACAAAAGCAGATATTGAACATATGTTTTATTCTTAGGGGAGAGGAATCTTTCATCTCAAGTTTTAGCGTTACAAACAAACATTTGTCTTTTATATATATAGATAATGACAGGTTTTTGGGGGCCCCCCTCGAAGATAACTGATCAGTTGACCAACTTCTAGTGGTCCGTTTGACGTGAAATTTCGTTATTTGTCATCCGGGTGATGGGGCTTCGATATGATACCAAATTTGTCAAGTTTGGTTCTGTCTTTCAAAAGTTTTAGCGTTACAAACAAACATACATACATACACACAGACGTTTGGCTTTTATATATATAGAAGATAGAAGAAGAAGATGCTTGGTACTGTATGATTGTGGGGGCCTCATATAGAAAGAAATAGATTAATTAAAGTATTATTTTTTTAAATGATGCTTATTTCCCAAGTCGTATGCTACCCCAGTCTTGGCCAGTTCGCAGCTAGCATACAGCAAAACAGAATTACTATTTATATGCCTTCCTACGAGGGCAGAGTTAGAAACAAGGTCATCTTTTTTTGTTTTTACCCAGATCTTTCAAAATGAACACTCTGGATTGGAGCAGAAATAAAAATTATCTCTTGTCAGAAACTCTTCTTCTCTGATTAAGGGCAGAAAGGATGAAGCATAATATTAGACAGATACTATACTTTGCTCTTAGCCAAAAGGCCAAAAAAGTCTATAGTTATATCCCTTCTACGACGGGAAGATGTGACACAAGGGTCGGAAAAGTGGGATTTCAAAAGCCAGCACGCTTGAGGAAGAGCACTCTGGCCTGAAAAAAAAAACATGCCTGAACAGCCCCATTCATCAGACGATTTGCAGCAATAAACTAATCCCTCCTATAAATCTGGCCATTTCATGTCATAAAATTTAAATTACTAAATTTTGATATATATGTATATATATCTATATCTATATATCTATAAAAGTGAAGTGTCTGTCTGCCTGTGTGTGTGTGTGTGTGTGTGTGTGTACATTTCCCTACGCAATAATTCTGTCAATTTTTAGTCTACAAATTCGAAATTTGATATACAGGGTGCTGAAATTTGGGAAAATCTATCTGATCGGTTTTCGACCAGAAATAAGGCTGTTAAGGGGTCAAAGTTCAATGATTTAACCTTTGAGAACTCTATCAATCTCCTCCGACAATTTTGGGTCTATAACCTTGAAATTTTAGATATACGTTTCTTGGACATGGATCTAACTTAATAACTTGATTTGAGCCAAAAAACAATAAATGTTGAGGAGTTATGATAGGGGTCAATTGACCGTTTTCTTTTTTTCTCATCATACACCTCTAAACACCCAGGAAACGCCGGGCACCCATGCTAGCATATATATATATATATATAGTCATCCACATACAGTACTGTTTCGCAGCTCATCAGTGCGGCCAGACAGGCAACTACCTCAAGCCAGAATTGAAACCTGCCCATCTGCATGAGAGTCAAGGCTCCTAACCACTACGCTATCGGCGGCTGCTATGTGAGTCATGAGTTTAATGCTCAACTCAAGATGAGAAGTATTATAGTCATCCACATATAGTACTGTTTCGCTGTTTCACAGCTCATCAGTGTGGCTAGACAGGCAACTACCTCAAGCCAGGATTGAAACCCGACCGTCAAGGCTCCTATATATATATATATATATATATATATATATATATATATATATATATATATATATACATATATACGTATATATATATATACATATATATACATATATATATGCATATATATATACATATATATATATATAACTACTTAATTTACTCACATAAAATCAATATACGAAAGTATAAATTTATGTGTAAACTTTAAGTATTTACTTCAAAAGTGCTCAATATGTAGGTAGAGCTAGTTAGTAAGTTATAAAATATATATGACGATTAAGCTACACTGAATATTCCACGTTTCATCCACTCTAGGACTCTTCAGGCTTATGCGCATAGGCCTGAAGAGTCCTAGAGTAGATGAAACGCGGAATATTCAGTGTAGCTTAATCGCCATATATATTTTATAACTTACTATATATATTATGAATCAGTTCCAAAAGGAAAAACAAACAAAATCAATTGTTTTGAAACTGATTCATAATTTACAACTATCAATATAGCTCTAGAATAAATATAACTATTGAGCTTATTATACATCTATATTACTATGATCACTTTTTTTTTTTAAAGTATTAATACATTAAAATAAATTTTGATCTTTAGACTACAGGTCTAAATCCCCCTATAAAATATAATATATATTCATTGGTAATTTTAGACAACGAAAATTCAATTAGTCATTGATACCAGCGGTTTTACAAGATGTGGGGAATTCTGTCCGTTCATCCCTTAAAATTAAACGTAGTATAAAGAGAGTCTGGTGGTTTGTGGGTCGAGGTATCCCCCCCCCACACACACAGCTGGGTTACGAGTCTTTTACTCAAGGCGGTTTTATTCACTTGTAGACAATCTACAAATGTGTACCTGTCGTACGGTACACCTGCATGTACACTTACACGTTCCCCAGTGTCTCCTTGTCCAAACCAACAGTGATACCCACTCGGTCTGCATATTTTCTTAACATATTTTCTCATGACAAACACCCACACGCATCCCACCTACCTGCCTACTTTGGGCGACCTCGTGTGAGCCGTAACCCCCCCCCCCACCACCACCACGCAGTAAATTACCTGAGAAAATAAGATCCGTCTCTGAAACATTTAAAACACTAAAAAGAAAGTATCGGATTTCAAGGCAGCACCAACTATCGTCATTTCCATGAAAGACACTCGACTGAGCTCCAATCTTTGATTCAACCTCGTAAGACATTCGCAACAAAAACTCATCTTCTACCAACAATAAAAGACAGACTTTTGATGTACAGAGCTTCTTTGCAAGGACTTCCCATCAGTAGAACACATTACGGCGAGACTGCTTCCCTGTTGATACAGCATAATCAAGTTGGCATACCACTTTTCATTAGATCACTGGAGTTAAGCAACGTTGATCCTAATAAGTACCAGATGGGCGACCATCTGAGAAAACCATGCGCTGTATGCAGGAGAACATCAACACCTTCCTGCAAGAGATGCAAAATTCTATCGTCATCATCTCCCCTGTCCAGGATATACATGCATCTGTTGCGAATTTGATTTCTTTTAAATTTTTTACATAGGGATCACCACTTATCAAGGGCCAGAGGCCACTGGAGGATGAGGGTTAAAGAGTGTACAGTAGTCAATGGGACAATATTATAGTAATCGTTAGTAGTGAGAATTTGGTAAATTGGATTATTTAAAAGCGAACGGCTAATTAAATACTTGTTTACGTTGGACTTGAAGACGACCATATTGTAGTCGGCTGGAAAGCAGGCAAGCGGAAGAGAGTTCCACAGGTGTGCAGTTCTAATAAAGAAGCTTTGTTCATGGAATCTACGTTTAGGTTTAGACACGGATAAAGAGTAGGGGAAATTATTGATAGTGTTTTCAGCTAGACAAGTGTTTCTCGTGAAAGTTTGGCGACGGGGTGGGGGGGCATAGATTGGAGCTCAGACGAGCAAATGCCATGAAAACAAAAGGCTCGCAAAACTGTGAGAAAACTGTGAGAAAGAGGTTGCAGGGAAGAGAAAAGGGCGTCCTCTACTAGGCTATGAAGTCTATTTTGAACCCTGTCAAGGCACGATAAGGTATTTCTCCTGCCCTGATGTGGCAACAGTACTCCATTCTTGAACGTACCTGGCTCTTATATAGGCAGAGAATTTCATCAGCAGTGAGATATCTACTGGATCGATAGAAGGATATTAGCATATTTCCAGTGATATTGGAAATGGATTTGATGTATGTGTTCCATTTCAGACCAGGAGTAAAGATATTCCCTAGACAGTTCTTCCTTTGGGGAAAAACTTCTTGAATGCCATTGACATTACAACCTGATCATCTTTAAATCTGATGTCAATAAATTTCTGTCATAGACAGCCTTAAAAGTAATCAAATGCACTTCATAACTTTGATCAGTGTTAGTACTCTCATAGTGTTCATCATCGTTTTGATCTTATTAACACTTATCTGCGAGTGGCCAGAAATACTATTGATCTAGGATGAATGGGAGTGTATTTATGATTCAAACTTACTAAGAGCATTCAATAAGTTTCCAGACTTTTTTCATATGGACATTTTTATTGATAGTACACACATGAAACTCTAACCTCTTGCAAAGTAATCTCCTCCGGCTGCAATGCACTTGTTTTAACATGCCAACAACTTTTAGAAGAACACATGGACGTCCTTTTGTGTGAGTGTATCAAACACCATCGACACAGACTCTTTCATCTCTTCAATTGTCTCATAACGACTGTCTCTAACCAAAAGTCACAGGGGGCAAGTTCTGGAGTATAGGGAGGGTGAGGAACTGTCTTGATGGCCACCTTGGTCAAATAGTCTTAACTCTTATCTGCGAGTAGCTAAAGATACTATTGATCTAGGATGAATGGAGTGTACGTATGATTCAAACTAAATATGATTTTTTTGTTTTTCTAATAATTTATTACTCGACAGTCGGGTTAAGATATTTGCTTGCCTAACTGCACTGAAGAGCTGTAACACAACGAAACATTCTGTCTGTGAATGACTATATATATATATATATATATATATATATATATATATATATATATATATATATATATATATAGTAGAAATGGTAATTAATAAAAACTGGAGAAAGTGCTCAATACTGTTGTAGAGCAAATATGCGTTTTATTTTTTATTACCATATCTTTCTGTTAAGTTACATTATTGTTTCAGCTACCCGGCCATTTTTTTTCTTTTGCCGTCTGTAGCTTCCTCATCATAACGAACATTTCTGTAAAAGTCTGAGGAAACTACAGACGGGCAAAAAAAAAAAAACAGCCTGGTAGCTGAAACAATAATGTAACCTAACAGAAAGATACGGTAATAAAAAATAAAACGCTTCTTTTTCTTTACTCAGGATAGGAGGTTGGCTTTGCATTACGAGAATTTGAACCGTGCGTTTGAGAGTGGGTTCGTAGATCATAAATAAAATTCAATCTTTAAGGGGCTCTAAGATATTTTTTAAAGGTTTTCCTATGACTCAATTTTTCAGGATAGCTATAGTAATTGTTAATATTTGTGAAAAAATGTTTTACGAAACAGTTAACCAATACTCATGCGTATTTTTGTTTTAAAAAAAACTCAATGCAAAGGAGATAAGGTCTCAAAAAAACAAAAAAAAAAACTCTTTTTTTCTTGGAGTTGCCCCCACCTCCCTTGCATTGTGTGTATGTGTTTTTTTTAAAAAACCCAAGAAAATACGCTTTTAAAAATATCTTAAATCATAAAGAAAGTTCAATCTTTAGGGGGCTCTAAGATATTTTTTAAAGGTTTTCCTATGACTCAGTTTTTCAGGATAGCTATAGTAATTGTTAATATTTGGGAAAAAATGTTTTACGTAACAATGAACCAATACTCATGCGTATTTTTGTTTAAAAAAAAAAAACTCAATGCAAAGGAGGTAACGTCTCAAAAAAAACAAAAAAAACTCTTTTTTCCTTGGAGTTGCCCCCACCTCCCTTGCATTGTGTGTTTAATAAAAAACAAAAACAACAAAAATACGCTTTTAAAAAATATCTTAGTGGCCCCTGAATATTGAACCTCAAACCCACGGTTTGAATTCTTGTAATGCAGAACCAATCTTCTTTTCCTTAGTAAAGAACAAGAAGCATGTTTTCAATACCCGAAGAAGGTCGCAGGTTGCAGCGACCGAAACGTTGTGCTAATAACACTCAAGATGAGAATAATACTCTGATTAATAAACATAACACAAGCATTCATATCTCATCTCAAAAATTCAGAATTGCATGCTTAAATATATTTACTTAGTGCAGACTTTTTTTTTTATAGAGCAAATATTTTGGTAATCTCCAAAAATACCGTTAGGGCTTACAACATGGCCGCCAGAAGAGTCACGTGATCCGGTTGATCCAAAACATGAATCGTGCAAATGGAAAACGCAGCCTTGAAGGCAAACTTTGACAAACAATCACAATTTGTTTGTATTTAATTTTTTGTTGATATAATGTTGTTATAAAATACTTTTTATAAACACTGTTTTAACTAAAAACAACCTAAGATTGTTTCTCAAAGTTTGCCTATTTTTATAACAACATTATATCAACAAAAAATTAAATACAAACAAATTGTGATTGTTTGTCAAAGTTTGCCTTCAAGGCTGCGTTTTCCATTTGCACGATTCATGTTTTGGATCAACCGGATCACGTGACTCTTGTTGTAAGCCCTAACGGTATTTTTGGAGATTACCAATATTTTTTACTTTTTAAATGTTGTCTAGATTTCTACAACTGATTTAAATTTGTTGAGATTGTCGGACTGACTTCCTCATCTTGGTTTTTATAGTCACAACGTTTCGGCCGTTTTGCCCTCCGGTCTTCATCAGGTGTTTTGTATCGAACTGGGGAACTGATTTAAAGTATGGTTGCTAAATTAGGAAATGACATCCGTTTCTCTTCAACAACTCAGGTTTTTATGCTAAGTTGATTTGAATTAAAAACAAACAAACAAACAAACAAAAACCTTGTGACAAAATCGATCACATTTTTGTGGCATTATCAATGATTTTTTTTAAACATATATCACCCTAAATGTTTTTCAGAGAAAAAAATGTTTTGCTAACAACAGATATTGATTACCTGATAGAAACATTGATTACTCTAAACTGAATGGTGGGTATTATTAAAGGTGGGTTCACGTAAATTGCATGTTGCTTGACCATTGTTCAAACTTTAAGACTTGAACCTCCATTTCTTTGGGCACCTGGAATGCTCAGTGACAAGGAGGTCTTTTCTCAGATCCCAACAGCATCACAGCGACCCTAATACCTGGTCTCTATCGCTTTTGGAATCTCTCTTCCTGCTCGTCACCCTTTAAATCCAAATTCTCAGGAAATCGGTCAATATGTAGAAAAAAAAGGAGTACATCTTGATGCTCATGTTGCAGTTCAGGTTTCTGAAAGTAGTCCGCGTGTTTTTTTTTTTTTTTTTTTTTTTTTTTTTTACATAGGCATCACCACATTATCAAGGCCAAGAGGCCACTCAAGGATAAGGGTTAAAGAGTGTACAGTAGAAATTGGACAATATAGTAATCATTAGTAATGTTGTTAACAAGTTCTGCATAGTTTCCGGCCATTTGTTGTCAAGAACTTCTTTCACACTTCTAATTCCCTTTTGTTCATTGAGTTTTCAAACTCTACATCTCTGACGAGCTGCCGGATCTGATGATCATCAAAGTTGCCAGCTTTCGACTTTTCCATGGTCAATCCTTGAAAATCCTGGCACAAGAAAGTGAAGCAGTCACAATCCTTGTCCAGGGCCTTAGTGACCTGCTTGATTAAGCCGAACTTGATATGCAGCAGTGGGAAGAGTATTCTGTCTCTGTCCACCAGAGGGCGTTGACGACGTTCTTTTCTTTGCAAGGCATCAATTTCTCTCATGCAAGCCAGTCCTCCTTCGTGTGTGCTGAGCACTAATTTGTTTTAGAAGATTGTAAGATTTTATAACTTCAAATTGATCTCTTTTTGACATAATAACCAAGAACTATCGAACCTGAATATTTCTTGTCATTAAAATTATCATTCCTTTCAAAACAATTATTTGATGTAGCATTTGACTCCCATCAACTTCTAAAATGCTCCACACAGGTTTACATGTAAACAAAAACAAAAAAGAATATTTGGCCATAGTTCAAAAACTTGACCTAATTGAGCAAAACCAATGTGATTTTTTGGATGCAGCATATCAGATTCATGCTATTAGAAATTTTCAATTTTGATTTCAAATAAGTTTTTGTTATAATACCTTTACTTTATATATCATTTTAAAGAGGGATTTTCGCTGTTTCTAATCGATTAAATTACAATCGTTTTAAAACAATTATGTCTTCTTTTTCCAGAACGTTGAATACAAGATGGAAAAAAAGCAAATTTGCAGAATTTTTTTATTTCAATTCAAGCTAGGCCGAAAAGCTGCTGAAACAGCTAGCAGTATCAACAAAGCATTTGGTTCAGGAACCACTACTGAACGCACAGCACAATGGTGGTTCAAGAAATTTGGTGACAGTGATAAGAGTCTTGAAGATGATGAGTGTAGTGGTTGGCTATCGGATGTTAACAAGGATCAATTAAGAGTCTTAGTCAGAGCCAATCCATGCACAGCTGCTCGAGAACTTGCTTCTGAATAAGATGTAACGTATACAACGATTTCCAACCACTTGAGAGAGATTGGAAAGATAAAAAATCTTTATAAATGGGTGCATCATAAATTGAATGACAACCAAAAGAAACGCCGTTATGAAGTATCATCTTCCCTTCTTTTACGCAACAAGAACGACCCGTTTCTTGGCTAGATTGTGACTTGCAATGAAAAGTGGGGGTTTTACGACAACCAGCAATGTTCAGCTCAATGGTTAAATGCCAACAAAGCTCCACGACACTTCTTGAAGCCAGAGTTGCACCAAAAGAAGGTCATGCTGACTATTTTGGGTTCTGCGACCGGTTTTATCCATTACAGTTTTTTAAATGCAGACGAAACAATTACAGTGTTGAATTACTGTTAACAAATGGATGAAATGCATCAGAAACTTCGACAACAACACCCAGCATTAATCAACAGAAAAGGCCCAATTTTTCACCATGACAATACCTGATAGCACATTGCTGAACCAACCCTGCAGAAGTTGAACTAATTGAGTTACGAAACTCTGCCTCACCCTCCAAACTCTCCAGTCTAATTTTGACCCTTTAGTAAATATTTTTACTGTCTAAAAAACAACTCGAATTTGTTCCACAGGTCTAAATCTACTATATATCAAGTTTCAAGTATGTAGACCCAAAATTGACAGACTAGTTTGGTAGAGACCGTCCCCACATACAAAAACGAACACACAAGCACTCATACACAAGCACACACACATGCACACAAGCGCATATACATACACACACAAGCACACACATACACACGAGAACACGCATGCACACAAGAGCACACATACGCACAAAAACACACATACGCACAAAAAACGCACAAACACATACAAGCACAGACACGAGTACACATGCCAAGAAACACACACACAAGCACAAACAAAAACGCACACACAAGCACACAAAACTCACACACATACAAGTACACACACAAGTACACACGCACACATACACAAGCAAACACACACAAGCGCACACATGCACAAGCGCATATGCAAAAAAGAACACACACAAGCACACACACACACATACAAGCACACACATAAACACACACGCTAACACACACAAGCACACAAAACACACACATGCATACAAGTACACACACAAGTACACACACACACACAAGCACACACACAAGCACACGCACACACACAAGCAAGCACACAAAAACACACACACATACAAGTACACACACAAGCACACACACACAAACACACACACACAAGCACACACACACAAGCACATACACACACAAGCACACACACACACAAGCACACACACACACAAACACATACACAAGCAAGTACAAACACGCACACACACACACACACACACTTTTTCTCTCACTCTCTCTCTCTCTCATTTTACAACATTTTAAATAAGACGCTTACTAAGGTTTCTTATAGTATCGAGCACTCCACTGTAAACTGACCTTGTGCCAAACTTGATTTTATGAGAAAGTAAATGCACATTTAATTTAACACGCACCATTGCATGACTATGCGAATTACTCACGGGAATGTAAGCGTTTTATGATATAACGTCTTGAACTTTCTGTAATGGGGTCAAGGGTCATCCAAAACACTCAAGACAAGCTCAGCTTTTGTAAAATATTCTTGAGCATGGCTGATGACGATGTTCGGTTCTTATACGAAGATTTTTATAGACAATAAACACTATAAATACTTTATAGGCCATAAATAATTCCCCCCCTCTCTCTCTCTGTCTTTCCCTCTCGTTCTCTTTCTTCACTCTCGCGCTCCCCACCCTCTCTCTCTCTCTCTCTCTCTCTCTCTCTCTCTCTCTCTCTCTCTCTCTCTCTATATATATATATATATATATATATATATATATATATATATATATATATATATATATAGAGAGAGAGAGAGAGAGAGAGAGAGAGAGAGAGAGAAAATAAAAAGGAACAAACCGTATTATATGTTCATCAACGTTTCGTCTTTATTTCGAGACTTCCTCTGGATGAATCTCGAAATAAAGACGAAACGTTGATGAACACATAATACGGTTTGTTCCTTTTTATTTTCTCTATTTTGTCGGAATACTATTTCCATCATTTTCATCATATATATATATATATATATATATATATATATATATATATATATATATAGGATTTTGCAAGGATGAGATACAATTAAAATATTTTCGTTTGTTTTCTCTTCCTTATAAGGGAAATGGTTTCCATAATGTTTTATTGTTAAAGTGTTTTTTATTCAATAAATCTGAAGACAGGCTGTTCTTGTGAAAATTTTCAAACGACATAATGTTTGAATTTGTCCGAATAGTCTTGAAACATTTGTAAGGAGTGGCTGGTTACTTTTAATGCATCTAAAACCAAGCTTCTCTCTTTACATCATCAACATTCTGATCCACATCTGGCATCAATTGAAATGAATGGCTCTCGTCTTCAGGAGGCCTGAAGTTTTGACAAGCTTCTTGGCTTGACCATTACTCCTGATCTTAAATGGAACACGTACATCAAATCTGTTGCCAAGGCCACTGGAAAAATGGTGGGATCTTTCTATCGATCCGGTAGATATCTCACTGCTGATGCTATTCTCTATCTATATAAGAGCCAGGTATGTCCAAGGATGGAATACTGTTGCCACATCTGGGCAGGAGCTGTTAGAAAGGACTTGTCCTGCCTTGATAGAGTTCAAAATAGACTTTGTAGCCTCGTAGGAGATGTCCTTTTCTCTTCCTTGCAACCTCTATCTCACAGAAGAGATGTTGCGAGTTTGTCTCTGATGTATCGTTATTTTCATGGAAAGTGTTCGACTGAGCTTCAGTCTATGGTCCCCCCTCGCCAAACTTTCACAAGAAACATTCGTCTAGCTGTAAACACTATCAATAATTCCCCCACTCTTTATCTGTGCCTAAACCTAAACGTAGATTCCATGAACAAAGCTTCTTTCTTAGAACTGCACGCCTGTGGAATTGTCTTCCGTTTTCCTGCTTTCCGGATGACTACAATATGGTTGTCTTCAAGTCTAACGTAAACAAGTTCTTGATGAGCCGTTCCATATAAGTTATCAAATTTACCAAATTTTCATTACTAATGATTACTATATTGTCCAATTTCTACTGTACACTCTTTAACCCTTATCCTTGATTGTGATGCCTTTGTAAAAAAAAAACAAAAAAAAACTAACGATGAAATACACTATTTATTGCTATCAACCCATTCTTTGATGTCTTGATTTTTGTTAAAACAATATATGAATGCTCAATTATGAAATATGATAATTTTGTAGCTTACAGTTTAAGTCATCCCTTTTTGGCTTCGCATTTATTAGTATATGAACGATTACTGAATTATATAAACCCAGTAAAATTCGGAATACTACAAATAAGACTCTCTCTCTCTCCCTCTCTCTCTCTCTCTCTCTCTCTATATATATATATATATATATATATATATATATATATATACATATATATATATATATACATATATATATATATATATATACATATATATATACATATATATATATATATATATATATATATATATATATATATATATATATATATATATGTATATAATGTTAAAAGTCCACGTATGCTTCTAGGATAGTGATTTAAAGGTTATGAGGGGTTTTGAAGCATGAAAAACGATGTTACTTTTGTATTAAATATTTTTATTGTTATTTTTTATATTTCAGGCGGACCTCCGCTTTTGGTCACAACAAAGTATCGAAATGAAAAAGAAAAAGAAAGCCGTTGAAAGAACTGGAGATTTGTAGCGTGGACAGCGTTCATTCCTTGCAATCATGTTCGAAAAAGTTCACGTGAATTATTTTAGCCGTTTGTGGAAGAAGATTGTGCTTTTTAATGTTTTTTTTTTAATGTTGCAAAAAAGCGTTTAATTTAAACGCCAAAAATGAGACTCAATTGATTTCAATATGTATAATGGAACAGAAATGAAATTGTTAAACGGTGAAAATAATGTAATTATTAGTTATGAATAATAATAATAATAATAATAATAATAATAATAATAATAATAATAATAATAATAATAATAATAATAAAACTACTGAAGCGGACAGAGTTAGAGACAATGTCGGCTTTTTTAATGGTGAGTAAATTCCGTCTCTCCCTCAATAAAGACAAACAAATTCGATTTGTATATATATATATATATATATATATATATATATATATATATATATATATATATATATATATATATATATATATATATATATATATACATATATATATATATATTCAATTAATGGTATTATTTAAAGATTTTAAATAGCTACGGGTTTTGTAGAAACTTCTTATGACTGTTTTTAAATAAGGATACGAAAATTAGGTGACATATTAATATTTGAATGGGCTTTTGACGGAGGATGCCTCAAGGGTAAATGTTTTCGCATGCTTCATTTCCGTTAGGGGGATTTTCTTTAAACAATGTTCTATTGTCAAGAGTGTTTTTTATACAAGAAGTCTGAAGAAATGCTGGTTATGTGAAAATTTTCAAACGCCATAATGCTTAAAATTGTCAAACTAGTATGGAAACAATTGTAACTTACAATGAAATACACTTTTTGTTGCTATCAATTCCTTTTTTTGAAGTCTTGGTTTTGTTAATACAGTATATATATATATATATATATATATATATATATATATATATATATATATATATATATATATATATACTGTAACATTGTTTATTTATTTATTTTTTATTAGCGATTCCCTGGTATTTAATTGTTATGCTCAGCTGAGCGTTTGCAGGAAGTTACCTGCCCTTTGTTTGTATGCAAGTCTTGTAATGTGAATATTTGGGACGTATTTTTTGTTATAATTATTAATTTTTATTTATTAAACAACATTTAAATATTTTATTCAAGTATCTATTAAATATGTTTACGTGCATGGATAACTTTTATGCATGTAAAAATATTAAATAGATATTTGGGTACTTGTACAGTTTAATCAACAT
>NC_136504.1:107349639-107377139 GCF_053919585.1 Euprymna scolopes
GAATTTGTTAACATTGGACTTGAAGACATCCAAGTTGTAGTCCGGAGGGAAGCAGGCAGACGGAACAGAGTTCCACAGACGTGCAGTTCTAGGAAAGAAGCCCTGTTCATGGAATCCGCGTTTTGATTTAGGCACAGATAAAGAGTGGGGGAAATTTTTCACAGTGGATTCAGCTAGACGGGTGTTTTTCGTGAAAGATTGGCGAGGAGGGGATTACTACGATATTATCCCATTCATTACTGTTTACTTCAATAACCCTTATCCTCGAGTGGCCTCCGGGCCTTGATAACTTGTGACTCCTATGTAAATAAAAAAAAAATCGATGAAATAAAAAAAATATTAATAAGTGTAATGTGGGGAGGAAGACGTAGAGGGAAGGCGAGTGTGTTTATTTTGTGGGGAGGGAGTATCAATGTTCACTTGTATGGCAAAGGTTATCGAAAGAGGTTGAGAATACTAGAAATCTGGGGGAGACTTATTGTCAATCAAACTCCAGGGAACACCACAAACTGTTCTCAAAGAGAAATCTTTGATGATGGGCTGCGTGAAAACCCACAACTGTAATAATTAATATATTAAATAATTAATTAATTAATATATTAAATAATTAATTAATTACTTGTCCAAAAATGAATAAATTAATTAATAGTTGCGTTTAAACAATCTAATTTTGTTTAAAAAAAAAACAAAAAAAAACGAAGATTTAATTTGTTGTCTATTGAAACTTCATGTTTATATTTTTCGATGAAAAGTTCCAGCTACCTTAATTGTTGCCCGTCTACTAATCCAAGAACTCGCGTCCATTCTTTCAATGTGGCCATAACATCAAAGTCTCCTGTTCTGGATGTCCCTATACTTCTCTGAAGACAACATATCTAACTTTCTAGATATCCTTTTTTTTAAGTAAAAATTCGGACCATTTTTTTCTCTCTAATATACCCAAATTACAATATTGTAATTGCACACCAAAGAATTCTCTAATGACGATTGTAGTGTCAGTAATATTCAAACTTACCCCTTCAATGATTATTGCTTTCATGGTATGTTCCAATTTCTTCTTAAGCTAAAGATAGGAGTGATACCATTAAAACGAGTGACCTTTTGTGGTCCAGAATTTTTTTTACATAATAACCACTATTTTCAATACACTTTGGCTAGGAATTCTTTGTTTAATTTCAGTCTTATTTTTTTGCCTCTATAAACAGAACATACACATATGTAATAACAATGTATGGCACTCGTCTGCTTTCAATAAAATCCCCCTAATTATCTCCCTTTCATTCTTTCAGTCTTTCATCCTCTCTGTTTCACTTGTTACGTCTCTTTTCGCGAGAGCGGTGAATTGGTAGCAACAGCGGTCGTTGAAGCGACATGGTTGCTATGGAAACCAGTCATAAAAAACGTCGCTCACCTCCTTACGTTTTTTTTTTTTTTTTTTTACGATTTTGAACACCAGTAAATTCATCATAACTTTTGTTTTGCAGAACGGAAATTGAAAAAAAAGAATTTTTCACCATATAGCTGAAAAGGTGATCTATAAACTGTGATAATTGTTCGAAATTTGGTCGAAAAATGAGTGAGCGGTGAAGCTTAAAATCAGTTCTAAAAGAATAAAACTGCGTCTTAAACATATATTCAAACAACCGTGTTTGAATGATATACGAAGGTCGTTCCAAAATTAATACATCTTATTTATTAATTAATTTTTTTTTTTTTTAAGTTGAAGTTTACAGAGGTGGTACCATTAAAATGAACAACTTTTTGTATCCCGGAATTTATTTTTCCACATAGTCACCACCATTCTTAATACACTTTGACTAGGAATTCAATGACGCATCTCAACTTCTGACGCACGTCCATGAGAGGGGTTGCTTTCTTAGACTCATACTGTCAATATCTGCAATAGAGAGGTGAAACTTTCAGGTCATGAATGCATTAGTTCAGTCATCATAACAATGCCATGTGCAATCTCCCTTGATCCATTCAGGCGGAGTGATAAAGTAGGAGGCATTACTTTTTTGAATGCTTCTCGTATCTCAAATGTGTCGGACCCGACATCCGCTTGTCGATTTTCTGGAGTATTATTTTGACCGTTTCTGAATATCATTTCCTGATTTGGTTCATTTTTCTCATGTAACTAAACATGTTGCTAATACCTTCATCCCTATTTCCCTGGTAGGGTTTATTGTTTTGAACACCTGCAAGAAAACGTTTTCTCAAACTTTGAAATGTCTTTTCATGACATTTTTTCCACGTTCTCATTTCGTATAGGTTGACAATCCAAACCTCTCTCCTACCGTTATAATCGTAATCGCTGTGACCCGCCCCCATCACACCCCAATTAAAATGAATGACTCTCATCTTGAGGAAGCTCCACATCTTGACAAGCTTCTGGGACTGACCTTCACTCCTGATCTGACATGGAACACATGCATCAAATCTGTTGCCAAGATCGCTGGAAAGATTACTCTACCGTTCCAGATAGTATCTCACTTTTTTTTTACACAGTGATCACCACTTATCAAGGCCCGGAAGCCACTCAGGGATAAGGGTTATTGCAAGTACATTACGTTAGTGTGGAGATTTGATGAAGTGTTTACTTAAGGGGGCGGTTCATTAGGAATTTGTTAACGTTGGACTTGAAGACATCCAAGTTGTAGTCCGGTGGGAAGCAGGCAGACGGAACAGTGTTCCACAGGCATGCAGTTCTAAGAAAGAAGCTGTGTTCATGGAATCCGCGTTTTTATTTAGGCACAGATATAGAGTGGGGGAAATTTTTGACAGTGGATTCAGCTAGACGGGTGTTTTTCGTGAAAGATTGGCGAGGGGGAACCAGAGATTGGAGTTCAGACGAGCACCTGCCATGGAAATAACGATAAAACAAGGATAGGCTCGCAATGTCTCTTCTGTGGGAGAGAGGTTGCAGGGTAGAGAAAAGGGCACCCCCCACTAAGCCACGAAGTCTATTTTGTACTCTGCCAAGGCAGGATAGGCTGTTTTTGGCAGCTCTTGCCCAAATATGGCAATAGTATTCCATCCTTGGACGTACTTGGCTTTTATATAGATATGCTCTATCATTATTTTCAGGGCAAGTGGTCCGCTGAATTCCAATTTATGCGCCCCCCTACCAAACTTTCACAAAATAAAACTCGACTGGCTACAACCACTATATATGATTTCTCACACTCTCTATCTTTGGCTAAATCTAAACACAGATTCCATGAACAAAGTTTATTTCCCTGAACTGCCCACCTTTGGAACACTGTTCTGCTGGCCTGCTTCCTGATTGAATGTTAGCTTTCAAATTCAATGTAAACAAGTTCTTGTTGTCCCCAAAATAATCAAATCCTACCCAATTTATCTCATTAGCAATTACTACACAAGCAAGTGGTACAAACATAAGCCGGCAACAGTACTTGAAAACGAGAATCACAAAATCCTATGGAACATGGACATACAAACTGATAAACCCATCCAAGCAAGAAGACCAGATGTCGTAATAATTAACAAGAAAGAAAAATCCTAAATCTTAGACTTTGCTGTTCCAACTGACCATTGGGTGAAAAGGAGAAACGAAGCAAATACGCAGAGCTAGCCAGAGAGCTGAAAGGGATATGGAAGATGAAAATCAAAATAATACCTATAATAGTAGGAGCACTCGGGACAATCCCAAAAAAGTTTGAAAAAAAAATGGGAAAAATTGGAATCAAAGGAATGATTGGAAAAATACAACGAAGAACGATGACGAAAACAGCTGAAATATTAAGGAAACCTATTGAATGTGGCGACTAACACACATGAACCACAAGCGTAGACCAGACAAACTGCTGTAGAAACAAAACTTGAAGCGCTACATGGAACCAAGAACATTGAAGCTGCATACCTATAAGTTTTCTAATTCCACCCCCACACCCCATTACCACATCACTGCTCCCCCCTCTAAAAGTGTGAGACTGAATAGCCAAGTAGAGTCAAGGAGGAAGGAAGGACCGAGGAGAGAGCACTGACCAGATTTTCGCTGGACAAGTGCGAAGAAAACTGGGACCTTGGGGAGGCTTATTGCCACTCAAATTCAAGTAAAGACCAATGGCCACTGCCAACGTGAGATCAATGGCAAGCAGCTGTTGCTAAAATGCAAATTTATTTGCAAATGTTATCGAAAGAGGTAAAGAGTACTGGAAATCTGGGGAGACTTGTTGTCACTCAGCTTCCAGAGAACACTACAGGTTGTTTTTAAGGAGAGATCTTTGATGACCTGTGTGAAAGATCCTTGTGAGCCAATAATAATAATAATAATAATAATAATAATAATAACAATAATAACAATAATAATAATAATAATAATAATAATAATAATAAATACGAAATCAGCATAAATTAAAATATCCTATTTAAGCGTATTTTACGACCAGGCAACGTCGGGCGATCTACTAGTATATATATAGTGTCACTTCATAAAAATTCTTGTCGAACACGTGTGTAGATAATCGAATTGTATTTTTTGTATACTGAATATAATCGCCTTTGTTGGAAACCTCAAAGGATTCACTGACCCAGTTTTCCTCTGACTTAACTAACCCTTGCATTTATGTGCGGAGGAGGAAAGGCTGAAAATACACCTGTTTAAGACCAAACAGTAGTTATTTTACTTCCCTCTCCAACCCAAGAAGATTTGACACAAAGTCAGGCAGGTGGGGAAAGTAAAGCCAGCACTCCTAAAAGAGGTGCACTCTAGCTTTTTAAAAATTACCCAGGCAGGTTCTTTTTTTTTTTACATGGGAGTCACCACTTATCAAGGCCCAGAGGCCACTCAAGGATAAGGGTTAAAGACTGTACAGTATCAGAATCATAATAATCGTTAGCAGTAGAGATTCGGTAAATTTGTTAAGTTAAATGGAACGATTCATCAAGAACTTGTTTGCATTGGACTTGAAGACGGCCATACTGTAGTCGGCTGGAAAGCAGGCAAACGGATGACAGTTCCACAGGCGTGCAGTTCTATGAAAGAAACTTTGTTCATGGAATCTACGTTTAGGTTTAGGCACAGGTAAAGATGAGGGGAATTATTTATAGTGGTTTCAGTTAGATGAGTATTTCTCGTGAATGTTTGGCAAGAGGGGGGCATAGATTGGAGCTCAGACGAGCACTTCCCATGAAAATAACGATAAAGAGGAGACAGGTTCGCAATGTCTCTTCTGTGAGAAAGAGGTTGCAGGGAAGAGAAAAGGGCATCCCCTACTAGGTAACGAAATCTATTTTGAACTCTATCACGGCAGGATAAGTCCTTTCTAGCAGCTCCTGTCCAAATGTGACAACAGTACTCCATTCCTGGACGTACCTGGCTCTTATATAGGTATAGAATTGCATCAGCAGTGAGATATCTATTGGATCAATAGAAGGATCCCACCATCTTTCCGTCGGCATTCCCTGTTAGCGGCGACTCAGGCAGTAAGCAATAAACGTACTCCACCTGAAAGATGGGAGGCAACGACCTGGGAGGGTGGACGTCCTAGGACTACCCAGAACTTCACCTCGGACCGACAGATGTGGGGTCATTCCTTATTCAAAAATGGACAAAGCTCTAACAAACTGAGTGGCGAGGACATATCCTTTACTCAGGCTGTAAGTATATAGCCATATCAGGTATTGCTCTTTATTTCATCTTTTTAAAATAAGTCTTTTTATTACTTATGGAAGTCGCTAAAATCCACTAATGTACCTTACTCCAGCTCTCCGTAAGTTAAAAATACAAAGGTCAAGTATCATGGTTCAGTTGTGTTTTAAAAAGAAACATTCATTTCGAAGGCGCCTCTGTCTTATAAAAGAATCTATAGTTGGTTTTCTAGGCTGGGCCTTTCTGCTTGTGCAGTGATAAAACTTCTCAAATGCACTTGTGATGTTAGGCTGTATAAAAGCGTTAACTTTGGTCAAAATCAGACTTCCTTTTTATAATCGGATTTCTTCGATTATCGATTTACCATACTTATCGCATGAATCCCGATACAAAACCTACGTGAGAACATCTCTCAGACACATCAAGTACTTTCGTGTTAAATTTCGAAAAAAATCTGTCCAACCGTTTCCGAGTTCATAGTTTGCTCACACGCAAATAAAGGCATCGGGATGGACGAGCGGTAAGAGTTTAGACTCCTTACCGTGGGGTCCCCATTTCGAATCCCGCTAGATTCAGCCACTCTGATGAGTCGTAGACGACGAAACACGGGATGATTATATTTTAAAAACAATATATATATGCCCCCCCCCCATATGGTGGTAACAAATTGGTTAAAGAGAAAATTGTTCCCAACTCGCATTTAGGTAAAAATACACTTTCGTAAATAATTGAATTCATTCAAAAACGTATCGCAAAAACAAATAGCATCTATCTCTGTCTCTCTCTCTCTCTCTATATATATATATATATATATATATGTATATATATATATATATTGGGCTCATCTATTAGATCGCTCAGATTTAGGTGAACATTTTTTTAAATTTCATTTTCTTATATATATATATATATATATATATATATATATATATATATATATATATACTAGCGAGGGGGGCAGTCGTAAAATACGCTTAAATACGATATTTTAATTTGTCCAGATTTCGTATATATTATTATTATAGAGTCGTGATTTCAAAAGTAAAGAAAAAGTATTTGGTTAACATCAGCTATAATGGAAACCGAAAGCAAAACGAGCATTCAAAGCTGGTGACGTTACCACTGTATCAACGTGACACGCATATGAACTAATTAAAAATAAACTAAGGTAAATATGCAAAATGTATAACATTTTTTTTTCATTTTTGACCCCTTAAAACTATTTTAACCAGCTAAAGACCCATAAAAGAACGGCCCATAAAAATCCAATTATTTGAGGCGCCTAGCGCTGCTCTGCGACTTTCAATTTCGGTTGAGATGAAGTTTGAAAATATGGAGACAGACAGACAAGCAAAGTGAGTTTTATAAATTAGATTTTTAGCCTTTATTGTTTTGATTTTGTCTCTTCTCTTTTTTATCTCCCTATTATTTTTTCATTTCTAATCTGAATGTTTTTAAGTCGGTGTTACTATACATTTTCTGCTCTTATGACGAGAGGAATTTAGCTTCGAAATGACATGACCTAAAGAGGTTTCTCCTATTCCCTTTTCTGTAACCCTTAATGACTTGATTATGTAGTAGTTACTATATAACTTTACCTTTTTTTCTTAAATTATTTTCTCTCTCTCTCTCTCTCTCTCTCTCTATCTATCTATCTATCTATCGATCGATCTATCTTTCTCTTTCTCTCTTTCTTTCTCTTTCTTTCTCTTTCTCTCTTTCTTTCTCTTTTTCTTTCTCTTTCTCTCTTTCACTCTTTCTTTCTCTTTCTCACTCTCTTTCTCTCTCTATATCTTTCTCTATCTTTCTCTCTGTTTCTCTTTTTCTCTGTCTTTCCCTTTTTCTTTCTCTTTCTCTCTATCACTCTTTTTTTCACTCTTTCTCTCTCTCTTTTCTCTCTCTCTACAGAGATACATATAGATGTATATATATGTGTGTGTGTGTGTGTGTGTGTGTGTGTGAGAGAGAGGGAGAGAGAGAGAGAGAGAGGGAGAGAGAGAGTGAAAGCTTACAGGTAGGCATAAACATGTGTATATTGGTTCATAGTTTGTAGGATTAGAGTAAGAACGATGTACGCATATGAACGTTTTGGACGACACGTTAATTATGAAGCTTTTCCATTGATACATTCGATACCCTTTGCCGCCCTTTCTGCAAAATACCAGTTTTGGTAGGAAAATGAGAGACCAGTACAGAAGACAGACGGATGGAGTGGGTGTTCGCAAATGCAGGTTAGGGCAACGGTTTTGCCACACCTGTGGAAGCATCCTCATCAAAACATGAAATTAGATCCGCATATACCTCCTCCTCCTCCTCCTCCTCCTCCTCCTCCTCCACTTCATCTCTTCATCTTCCTATTCTGCCTCTTCTCCTTTACGAATCTGCAGGATAATGCCACTAACAGGTGCGGCTATACAAATACCCACTTTAAGGCCAACCTATTCTGTAGACCAAATGATTGAATACATATATATATATATATCTACACACACACACACACACACACACACACACACACACACACACACACACAACACACACACACACACACACACGCACATGTCAACACGATAGTTGTAGGTTCGATCCACGGCTGGGAAAAGGTGTATGTCTAGCCGCACTGATGAGTTGTAATACAACGAAACAGTACTGTACGTGGATGACTATATATATATATATATATATATATATATATATATATATATATATATATATATATATATATAAACGAGGGCCATATATATATATATAAACGAGGGCCATTCTAAAACTAAAGCCTCCTATTTTTTAACTCAAAAAGTTGAAGAGCTGCAAAAACGGGAGTGTTACCACTAAAACGAGCGACTTTTTGTGCTGCAGAATTTATTTTTCTACATAGTCAGGGCCTTTCTCAATGCACTTTTGCCAATGATAAGCGTTTCATTATTTCTAGTCGTCACTTTGAAAAATCACTCGCAAATGCGACTGTTGCACTCGCAATGTAGAGCCCTGATATATATATATATATATATATATATATATATATATATATATATATATATATATATATATATGTAATTCGTAAAAACCGGAAGAGAGTGCTCAATACTATTGCAGAGCAGATATGCGTTTTATTTTTTATTACCGTTTTATCTGTTTGCTTACATATGTTTCGGATGTTGTACCATGTTTGCGATCCAACAGCCACGTTAGACCTTACAGAAATGGTTGTTAGTATTTAAAAGAAGTGTTTTTGAAGAAATACGAGGAAAAAAAACGGGGGTAGGAGATAATAAGGGGGACGTGGACGGGTATCGACAATATTTCAGTTTTGAAGGTTAAAATACATTAGATTGTATTGTGTCTGTGGGGAGGATGTAGCAGATTCGGGTAGGCGTGGGTGGAGATATATAGACATAGGGAGGGGGAGGTGGAGAGAGGATGGTAAAGAGAAAAAAGAGGGGGGTAAGATAAGGAGAGGAGAGGGGTGAGGAGTTTCAATATTTTGGTATCAAATTTTGACTGCTTTTTGCTTGTTCAGACAGGCATACGAAGTAGATGAGAGAGAGAGGGAGGGAGAGAGAGAGAAAGAGAGAGAGAGAGAGAGAGAGAGAGAGAGAGAGAGAGAGGGTTTTTTTTTATCTGTCATGTGTTTGACAATTACAAGGTTCCAATTCAAGATTTTCGTAGTCGCTATAAGTTGACTTGTTCATTTCAGTTGACAGTAAGTTGTTTTTAGGAAGTTAAGAATTAATACATACGCTAACGCACGCGCAAATATACATATATACACATACATATGTACATTTCAAAACTGAAATATTGTCAATACGCGTCCCCCTCCCCCTTATTATATCCTACCCCAAAATTGTTTTCTTTTTTTTTCTCGTATTTCTTCTAAAACACTTCTTTCAAATACTAACAACCATTTCTGTAAGGTCTGACGAGGCTGTTGGATCGTAAACATGGTACAACATCCGAAACATATGTAACCAAACAGATAAAACGGTCATAAAAAAAAAAAAAACACATATATATACATATATATACACACACACACACACACACACACACACACATATATATATATATATATATATATATATATATATATATATATATATATGTTATTGGTTTTTGATTTTGCGATACGTTTTGAATGAATCCAATTATTTACGAAAGTGCATTTTTACCTAAATGCGAGTTGGTAATAATTCCCCCTTTAACCAATTTGGTACCCTCATATGAGGAGCGGCATATATATTGCTTTTTAAATTTTAATTATCCATTGACACGTGTTTCGTCGTCTACGACTCATCATAGTGGCTGAATCTAGCTAGACGCGAAATCGGGACCCCACCATATATATATATATATATATATATATATATATATATATATATACATATACATATACACACATATATATATATATATATATATATATATATATATATATATATAATTTTATTTATTTATTATTTTTTAAAAAAGTAATCTACGTACATGCCTGTTTCGGGGCCCTACCCCTCCTCAGCGTAGCTAGACTGTTATTATCGAACCATCGTCTTAATCCATTGCTCTATGATGCCATAGACAATTTACTGTTTAGTTTTTATCGTTTATATATTTACGTAGATTCTGTTGTTAATTTTTTTAAACGATATCAAGGTTAGTGTCTCCACCTTGGAGATCGAGTGTTTTTTTGTTTTTTTTTAGAAGATCGCCCTTTTTTTTATTTGGACGTAAACAAATAAATAAACTATTATTTGTTTACGTCCAAATAAAAAGTGGGCGATTTTCAAAAAGCACTCGATCTCCAAAGTGGAGACGGCTGACCTTAATATCGTTTAAAAAATCAACAACAATAATATATATATATATATATATATATATATATATATATATATATATATATATATACTAGCAAAGATACCCGTGCTTCGCACGGAGCTTTGTTGCGCACTCGGGTACCAAAATCTGTGGGCACCTTTCCAGTAAGCTGATGTTGTAAGAGCAACGATTGCATAAGGTGATTAACATTTTAACTACCTCTTGTAGTGACTGAAATTCAATCAGGAACTTCACAAAACATTTTCATCAAAAAGGAAGGTTACTTGATGTTACATAGTAAATTTTTCATTGAAGTAATTTTCAACTCTTGCTTAAATTTTATCTTGCACATTCAATACTAAAAACTTACCACAATCAGATCATGTCAGTTTTTCCTCATATCCATTTCTCGAACTTTTCACTGAAGAGCCTCAGGGTAAACTACATTTCTGCTGCTTTGATTTGGAGCCAGAATGTAGAGTTTTTCTGAACTTCCTCTCCGGCTGATGGAGACGTAGAACATACCGTGACTGAAGCAGTCTGATGTCAAGTCTACGCCAATGGTGTTAAATGTCTGACCTTGACTTTTGTTTATGCTCATTGCAAAACACACCTTCACAGGAAATTGGAGTCTCCGGAATTTAAATGGAAGTTCTGAGTCCGATGGAACTAAGGGGATCCTTGGCAGTAGAACGGTTTCGCCTTTGTAGGGACCACAGGAAATGGTGGCCTCAAGTACATTGGTGTGCAATCTGGTGATAACACATCTGGTTCCGTTTGTTGTTTTTGGCGGTTCCAAGGATCGAAGAATCATGATTGGCGATCCAATTTTGAGATTTAAAATGTGTGGAGGCATTCCAGATATCTCCAAAGAGTTTAAAAACTCCACAGGGTAGTGAACAGCTTCATATTCATTAGTAGCCGAATCAACTGACTTGTATTGCTTTGTGTCTCCTGGAAATTCATTCATTATTGAATTGTTCAAATGATTCACATTGCTGTTTAATGGCGAAATAATAGCCCTCTCAGCAAGCCAATCCGGTGATTTTCCATTGTTTTGCAGGTCTGGGTACACTTTGTCTTTCAGTTGCTTCTGATTACCGACACATTTACCAAGCGCAGTTGGAATCTTAATTGTGTCAGGTGAAGAAGTGATAGGAAACTGACCATTACCGATTTGGAGAAGCAATTTTGAGAAGTCTGCTGTAGCTGTGTTATCAGAGATATAGGCTCTCATATTAGTAGTCAGTCTCTTCACTATAACGTGCCTCCAGAGATAGGATTGTTTCAAACTTGCATTGACAATGTTAGCCCTTGTGCCATTTTTAACCACTGGGAGGATTTGACGGAAATCACCGCAAAATAAGGTTGGAATGCCACCCATGGGATTCTTGTTTCCTGTGATGTCTTGCAGTGTTCGGTCAATTGCTTCATAAGCACTCTTGTGCGTCATTGGGGCTTCGTCTACAATGATTGCAGAGGTGTCTCTAATTACATTTGCCAAGGCTGAGTTACCAGTAATTTTGCAAACTGGCTGATCCATTCGATGAGTATCCAAGGGTACTTTAAAAGTGCTGTGAAGAGTGCGGCCACCTTGTAGTAGAGTAGCAGCAATGCCACTGGATGCTGTTGCAAGCACAATCTTTCTCATGGATCTAATCTTTGCAAGGATCAAATTGATTACAAAAGTCTTGCCCGTACCACCTGGAGCATCAAGAAACATCATGTTTTTGTTCATTTCACCTTGTGCTTCCAACATTGCCATGAATGAATTGTAAACTTCTCTTTGAGAATCGGTCAGTTTTTCTTGCATATTTTTTGCTTGTAGGGAAAGTTCTTCAAGATTATAAGTAACTTCACGTTGATACTCTCTCGCGAGTCTTTCATCTCTCCCTTGCGTTGGTGCAGGTAATCCATAGCTTGCCAATGGTTGACCGCACATAAGGAGAACTTTTTCTTCAATTAGACAAAGAGTTTTATTGTAGATGTCCTCATTAAAATCTGCTTCTGGATTGTTAACTTCTTGCCTGTATCTGTGAAGAATGTCTTCAGATATTACATCACGAAAAGCCATCCAGATCTCAAGAGGATTTCTTGGCTCACAGGCTGTTAAAATTATCACAAATAGGCTTCGCAAATTTGAAGGTGATTGAGTGGCACTTGCCTCTCCTACTGCTTGATGCAAGTGATGGTCATTTTCTAGAAGGCCTCGAGCAAGGCACGCTGCTCTGTATGTTTCAAACACCTGACCATTGTATGCTCGCAAATTTTGAAATGAAGTTGGACCAGCAACCTCATTGAGCAACAGGCGTAAGAAATAACACTCCCCTGCTTTTGGACTAATCGTGTAGATTCTCCCAATGCATGGTGCCTTCCATACATCATCATTTTCAGTACCTTCAATTTGTACCCCACGCATTCTTCTCATCCATTTCTTTGTCGATTTGTTCCAAGTGTAAAACTCAGGGACTTCTACGTATTTGAGACCCCTTGCAAAGTCATCCTCATGGCAGAGTTGAAAAAATGGTGTCAAAGTTGTGGCAGGCGGTGGACCTTGGGCTCGTTCCAGAGCAGTATCAGCTGAGAACATGACATGCTGCCCATTTTCAAGATGAACAGAAAGTTGTACAATTGGGGGGAAATGTTCATGGATGGGATGTTCCAATATCCTCCAGGCCGCCTCTGAACTGCCGACATACCTTGCATTCTGGAACTGCTGGATCTCATCCACAATGTGACTTTGTACTTGGCCTTGTTGGTTAGCTGCTCCATCAGTTCTTTGTAGTTCAAACACTGCTTGATCACATCCTTTATTCACGTATTTGAGGACATATTTGATGCTTTGGATCGAGCTGCAAATTTCTACGTTAATGTGAGCGTTGAACTGCTGAAGGAGGACCTTGTTGTACGGAACAATCCACTGGTTTGTTATTTCTTGATTAACATACCGACCATTTCTCTTCATCCTTATTGTACCAGTCTGGCTTCCATCTTCTGGTTTTCTTCGCCTGTACTTGGGGTAAGAGTCTTGGCCTTGCTCGGTACACTGAAGAAATTCTTTTGGGTATTTTTTGGAACATTTGTTGTCAATCGTACATGGACAATTTGGATTAAATGGTCCACAAGGTCCATGCACCATATGTGCCATCACTTTAGCATGAAGATCAGGATCTTCCTCTTTGTCAGGGATCTCTGCAGATATGCAGAGATCCATTTTTTCTGGTAGAAGTTTGTCCTCTGGGGCCTGCCAGGTGAGGATGTGTGCATGCGGCAGTCCTCTTTTTTGATATTCAATACTGTACAGGAAAGCCCTCAACCTGCCAAATCCTCCCTTTTTAATAAATTCAAGTAACTTTTTTAGCTTCTGCCTGAAAACCCTGGCAACAATATCTGGACGATCCTGAGGGTCTTGCCCTTGAAGACAATTTTCTGTAATTTCTGTCCACTTTGGATTTGTTGTGAACGTGATGAAGAGGTCGGCTCGGCCCATTCGCCGAACATATGCCATGGCATCACTTTGACGCTCAAACATGTATCGAGGGCCTCCTGTATAAGTTGCCGGACGAACAACTCGTTGACCAAACTGTTCTGGATTCCCATCCTCCCTAAGAATTGAATCTCTCAAGTTGCTATAATTGTCAGCTCTCAGGGTCTGTTGCTCACGCCTCAGGAACTGTAAACGTTCTGTTTCAATCTTGCAGTACACATCCACCAGCTATTGTTGAAATAGCCTTCGGTACCAGAGAAAATAGTTTCCAGGCCGAGTCATTAAATGGTACGAATAAAATTGCTGTTGGGTAACTTTTCGCCCATTGGATGCCTTCATGTAGATGTTGTAAGATGGAGAACCATAGGGGTACATTAACGGGTACATTAAAGTATCGTAGAGGGGATGTAGTTCGGAGATCCATTTTAATGTATCATTTCTAAAACGCAAGACAATATCCCGGTTAGCTGTTGGTTCATTCTCCATTAATATTCCAATCTCATACGTTGTTGTTGGAGCATTGAATCGCCGTGGATGCTCTTCTTGCGGCCTTCGGTCTTCCCTTATGACAACTTTATGTTCTACCAAGTGTTCTTCTTCAATCCTCTCCTTTGTTGTTTTCAGCTGACAAATGAAGCTGTTGTTCTCATGTAAAAATTCAGTCAGACTTTGGAGAATGTCTCTATTGAGTCTACTGTCACGTCCCCGATTATGTAGTTCCTCTTCCAGACTATCCAAGAAGTAGACTTGAATAAATTTTGCTATTTCATCTTCAGGTGGTAAAAGACTCCCAATCTGGTGGCAAACCTGGCCTCGAATTCTAAAAGAAGGATTCCACCCATGTACTGCCACAATTTTGTGACCAAATGATGTCATTACAAAACAATTGTTATAACTGCGTAGATTTTGCAGAAAATCTTTAGAGATGGGACCATTGCCGGAGAGCAAATCTTGAAGCAACTGAGGCAGTGGTGGAAAGCTATCAAGCACAACTTTGCCAGAAGAACAACAACAACCAGGGGTTTCTCCTTTAAATTTTACAGCTGAGCAATGTTGACATACTTTGTCCATTTTTCCTATATCAGCTGTAGTGAGAGAGTCATTTTTGTTGTAGAGCAATCCTTTTCTATTGCAGTGTTATATTTCATGGTGTCTCAAAGCAGTCATTCGTTGTCTAGCTGCCTCGTTTTCTGTCAATTGCTGGGGCAAAGTCATACTCTCTCTCCATGCAGCCTCTCGTTGTTGCCCTTGGTATAGGCGAAAGCTTCGTTGGGTTTCCGATTCATTCTGATGTCGTTGAGCCACTCTCAACTGACCTTGTGTACGTCTACTTACCTCATATAATTCATTCGATCGTAATATTGCTTCTCTTTCCAGTGCATATCTTTGCCTTTCTTGAATTTCATCTTGTGATGAATTTAACCGCCTTACAGCATGTCTAGTTCTGTCAGCTTCACGTTGGGTTTCTCTTTCCAAATCTGACAGTCTTGCTCTCCTTTCTCTTTGACGTATCCTGTTAAGTTCTAGACGTCTTTCTCTATCTGAATTGTTTTCATTGGAGCGAACTGCAGCAACTCTTAGTCTATTAGCTTCCAATCTTTCCATTCTTTCTTCCTCACTTTCGTTTCTACTTCGTTTGGGTGGCATAATTTCGATTTTAAACGGAATTGTTTAACGATATTAATGATTGTAAATTAATTAAGCGTAAAGGAAATGTATACTAACTGAAATGGACGAACTATAAATAATATTTCTGAATAGTACAATTATAAACAATTATATTGTACCTATTTACTATGCCTCCCCACGGGACAGAGTTAGACACCAGGGTCGTTTTTTAACGTGGAGAAAAGGTACAAAAATAAAAATTGTCTCAGTCGTGAAGGATTTCTCCTCCACCGAAAGAGAACAAGAAAATGAAGTGCAGCATCTGAAGAACAGATACTACACTTTGATCTTGACCAAAAGGAATGAATAAAAGCGACCTACGTGTGACCCATTACTTCCGGGTGTAAACGTCACAGTCTAAAAGTAATAATTAAAAAAAAAAAGTAAATGTAAAATAAATGTAATACCAACTTAGGTTAACTAAGTAAACGGCACAATTAAAACAGTTCTATTAAAACAAATAATTACTAAGATCTAGGTAATTGTTAGTCTCATTGTTATGGTTTTAAAGAAAAAAATGTGTAAAAAAAGTTCTGCTTTTGTGAGTACGTGTATTTCTTTTAAATTACATAACCTTTTTATTTTATTATTTATATCTCTTTTAAATTTATATATTTTGTTAGTAAACTGGAAGAAATTCAGTTGAATAAAACCTTGTTCGTGTTCTTTACGTTAAACTCATATTTTTATAAAAGGTTCATCCGGTTTAAAGAAAGCACTAAGTTTAAATAAGACTGGAAATAACTAATTCAATATATAAATAGAAAAATGAAATAAATATAAGCTTTAAGTCTTAAGATAGTAATAATCAAAATGTAATAAAATATTTGTAGTTCAAATCTATGATAAGACACGCTTTCGAAATAGGCTCGACCAGAAAGATTAAATTGGAACGAAATTATAATCTCCGTGCCATTTTCAAAACAACCCCACAAAAGTAACGGTAGTTGGTTAAAATGACAACGTTGGTTGTAAGAAAAATGTAAAAGAAAATGCGCTTATCTGTTTATTTTGACCTGTTTTATTTAATTAAAAAAAAATTGGCTATAACTGGAAGAGAGCGTTATGTTTTGGGGGTTGTTTAAAAAATAGAATGGAAATAAAGTTAGTTCCGTTTTAATTGTCTTTAATTGCGGCAAGCGCTAACAAAATCGAAAAATCACTGTTTACATTCGAAATGTTAACTTTTATAGGTTTACAGGTTTGCTGACAAGGCTGGGGGTGTTTAATACAATTATTTTACTAAATTGATTTTTTTTCATTTAAAAATAAAATTATTTCTTTTTTAATAAAGTTTTATTTTAAAATATTTGTTTTTGTTTATTTATATAAAATTACGATAGTTGAATTGTATTCTTTCAATAATATTGGCAAGTAAAATATAAAAGATTAAAACGGAACGAAATTGAAATTTCCATTACATTTTCAATACAATCCCAAAACATAAAGCTTTCCTCGCCAATGAATTGTTTTGATAATATACGTAAAGTGAAATAAATCGAATATAAAATTAAATGAAAATATATTAAATAATTAAATGTTAAATAGATTTTGTAAATAGTACAGTTGAAATGATTAGAATATTTCCAATATGTAATAAGGTCGAGGTAATTAGTTAAAGAGATTTAATATAATGTGATATGCAAATGAGCATAAGTCATTCGATATGGGGGTGGTTTGTAGACTAGTATATAAAGAAAATCTCCTATAACAGAAACATCCTAAAATGGGTTCTAATGTTTCTCTACCAGGAGAGATCTACCCTCTTACATCCTTTATATTTCGTTGATGATGGAGAGCTGTACACACAGACAGAAACACACGAACCCTATTACTTTATAAAAATATATATATATATATATATATATATATATATATATATATATATATATATATATATTGTTGTTGTTGGGACGATTGTTCGGAATCGGAATCGTGAATCTAAAAAGTCGGAACTTTTTGGAATATCAGAATCCGAAGAATTTGTTAACACATTTTGCTACTCTATTCCCGCGTTTTATTTTTCCGTGTAACTCTTTAAACAGGGTTATAGCACAAACACAATTTGCTCGGGCTTCAGCCGAACAAATATTTCGATATCGTATGTAAACATATCCAAGAAAAGAAAACAGGACAGAAAAGAAGCATAAGTACTCATCGTTTATTGTTTGAAAATCATACAAAGATATAACGAAAAGTACTCCTCGTTTGCTGCCGATGCCGTCGTACCGTTGAATCTAAAGAGTTAAGCAAGTGCCAATCAGAAATTCTTTGGAAAACTGCCAAGAAAAACTTTCAAAAATCCAAAGCTGAATTTCATGTATGCTAAACGTTGAGGCCGTTAAAAAGAAATGGTGCCGAACCGATGTAATAAAATGGAAATTCAATTCCATCAGAAGAAAACACGTATAAATAAACTTTTCACTGTGTTATATGTATCACCCCTCTCTCTCTCTCTCTCTCTCTCTCTCTCTCTCTCTCTATATATATATATATATATATATATATATATATATATATATATATATATATATATATATATATATATAGCAGTAAGTTATAAACATATATGTATGGTAATTAAGCTACACGGATTATTCCGCATTTTATTCTCATGAGAATTCGCCAGGCTTGTGCCAAATTCTCACGGGAATTAAATGCGGAATATTCTGTGTAGCTTAATTGCTATATATATTTTTATTACTTACTACGTAGCTCTACTTATGTATTGAGCACTGTTGGAGTAAATACTGAAAATTTATGCATAATATTATATTTTCGTATATTAATTTATGTGATTCAATGAAGTAGCCTATATATATATATATATATATATATATATATATATATATATATATATATAATATAAAGCTGAATGTCTCTGCGCGCGTGTGTGTGTGTGTGTGTGTGTGTGTGTGTGTGGTCACGAATAAGCTCCTATATGGTTGACTATTATATAAAACTGATCACATATAATGATAGAAGATGTATCGAGACACAGAAATGGGTATGTTTGATCTGGCAGAACGGTGGTTCATTAAAATTGTGGGTTCTGCGTTCGCGCTTGGTCCACAAAGTATGGAAATAAAAAATTAAAAAATTAAAAAAAAAAACGTTTACAAGTGTTTTTGATATAGATGTACATAATGACACTTTGATAAGTATGTTTTAACTTAAATAGGGATGGTATAATAAAATTGTGGGTTCTACGTTCGCGCCTGACCTCCATATAATTGAAATATGTCACAAAGTTTAACAAGATTTATTTAATATAGATCCACAGAATATTGTGATAAGTGTTTCCGTGTGAGCAGGTATGGTATAATAAATTATGGGGTTCATTTATTTTATTTTTACTTTCATCATATTTTGCTTTGGTTTTGATACCCCCAAATTCGAAGCTATCTCTTTACAACCCTTCCTTTTCATAACCTATCATACTTTCATAAATCAGAGTCCATTTTCTGTAGGCTGTTTTTGAACCCAGTGAACGACAGGTACTTTTGCTAGTATATATATATATATATATATATATATATATATATATATATATATATATATATATATATATATATATATATAACTACTAAATTTACTCACATAAAATTAATATACGAAAGTATAGATTTATGCGTAAACTTTAAGTATTTACTTCAAAAGTGCTCAATACGTAGGTAGAACTAGTTAGTAATTTATAAAACGCCGAATATTCAGTGTAGCTTAATCGCCATATATTTTTTATAAATTACTATGTATATATATATATATATATACTAGCATGGGTGCCCGGCGTTGCCCGGGTGTTTGGAGGTGTATGCTGAGCAAAAAAAAGGGGGTAATTTTTAAAACTTTGACCCCTATTATGACCCCTGAAAATTTATTGTTTTGGGCTCAAATCCAGTTATTAAGTTAGATCCATGTCCACGGAAGCTATATCTAAAATTTCAAGTGTGTAGACCCAAAATTGTCGGAGAAGTTTGGTAGAGTTCTCAAAGCTCAAATCGTTGAACTTTGACCCCTTAATCGCCAAATTTCTGGCTAAAAACCGATCACATAGATTTTTCCAAATCTCAGTACCCTGTATATCAAATTTCGAGTCTGTAGACTAAAAATTGACAGAGTTATTTCGTAGGGAAATGTACACAGACACACACACACACACACACACACACATTTTCACTTTTATAGATATATAGATTTAAAATTTGAGTCTGACAGTATGACAAAATTATATTGCAAACCGATATATTAAACAAACGAACTTCAAAGAGACAAATGAACACATAAGTAAAAACAATTTGTATTAGAAAACATTTATTATTCCACGTCTTTTTTTACAGACCTGACGACTGAGGTTCGCTCTTAATAAAAATTGTTTTTTATAGTCTTAATTTTGACTTCCTTTTTCATAAAAAACTTAAAAAAATCAAGAAAGAAAAGAAATTTAATTTTATTTTTTCATTAATTTCTTTCTGTGCAAAGCAATTCTTTCAAACTTACTCTGTTTCCAAAATGTTTTTATTTTATTCCCCTCCCCCTTCATTCATTTTCCTCCGCATCCTGGCAAGTATTAAAATAAACCATTTATAATATTTATTTATGGATTTATTTACTTATCATTTCTTTTGTATCGGTAAATGAATTCCATTTAAAAAAAAACTGTAAAAGTCACGTTAAAGGTGATTAAGTTGGAAAGTAAGTAAAAATTTACCCTTTTTACTTTTATACAATTTCTGATCACTTTGAAAAAGGTGTGTGTGTGTTTTAAAAATGTTTTTAACTGCTATAATCTCATTTATATATATATATATATATATATATATATATATATATATATATATATATATATATATATAACAACGTGAGTATTCATATCGTGGGTTTGTATTACTGTACACATAGATTCGAAAAAATAGTCAAAAACAAATATATAAATAAATGTTATCAAAGGCAAGATAAGTTACTTTTCTATCTAACTGGATATATTTTTTGTGTTTTTATTCAATGTAATATATTTATTCAGCTCGAAAAACATACAGTGTTTACCGATGTGTTGGAAAATTCAAGATGGCGTCTCACACCCTCTTTAACACCGTAAGTTTGGGAAAAGGTGTTATAAATAAAAAACTATACAAAATACTATTAAAAACCCGCCGAATATATGTCAACCTATGTCACGGTAACATATATTGAGCGAGTTTTTAACAGTATTTTAACAGGGCACATCGTAAAAACTGACCCATTAATTTTCCTGAAGTAAAAACTATATAGTTTTTAAACTTTTAAAACTGTACATTATAAAAAGAAAACTGTTCGAGTGATTTTTTTTTACATGGGTGTTACCACTTATCAAGGCCCAGAGGCCACTCAAGGATAAGGGTTAATAGGTATACATTAGTCATTGTGATTTTAGCATAGTAAACAGTGGGAATTTTGTAACTTGGATTACTTGACTTGAAAAAGAAAACTGTTCGAATGATTGAAAATGAAAACAAAATAACAATGTAAATATATTGATAAGAAAAAAACAAAAACAAACGAAGTTTCCGTATCAGGAACCCGAGTTTAATTTTATGTCGTAATCATTCAACTCGTTAGCGGTTTTATTCAGCGATTAGGGATAACCATACGACATATCTAATTATCAAAGCGATTTTTTTTTAATTTTTTTTTTTTATTAAAACTAAACCTGTTTAGTTTTAATGAACCATTTTTTTTAAAGCCAACACTTTAGTTATTTTGAGAGCGTGCAACTGCACCCGAAAGGTTGATTAGGAAACTCCAAATCCTTTTATGACTCGAAAAAAAAAGGGGCTTTTTATCGGCTTAAATGATAAACTAATGTTAAATATTAGTATTTAATATAATGAGATATCAATCTACACAATTTGCCATCGATTCTGAAATAAAATGAAATCCTGACATTGTGATCATTTTTGCAGGTGTTATGTGCCAAATATTGAAATAAGAATGTTTAAATTCAATTATTGTAATTTAAGTCTTTAATTTTAAAGTCGATTTTATTTATAAAATATCTTTTTAGAAATCAATCTCAAAAACAATCTCAACAATAAATCTCTTTTGTTATGGCTAAGTTTTTGTCAAGGGTAGAAATTATAATAGACAAGTATTCATCCATGATGACATTTTACCGATTTCCTGGTTTACAGGTATTCTTGCTAAATTTCTTCGAAAGAATTGACATAAACAATACTTCAACTAAATACGTATATTTCATGCAATAATGACTTTTGTTTCTTCTGACTTTTCCTAAACTAAACATAAAACATCGGTTAGGGTTAGTTTAACATTCTGTAAAAGTACCTTCTGTTTTTTTGTTTTTTTTGTACTTCTGCAGAGAAGGTAAAAAACCGATAAAAACTGGATATATTTTTCGTGTTTTTATTCAATTTAACATGTTTATTCAGCTCGAAAAGAATACAGTGTTTACCGATGTGTTGGAAAATTCAAGATGGCGTCTCACACATTCTTTAACACCGTAAGTTTGGGAAAAGGTGTTATAAATAAAAAACTATACAAAATACTATTAAAAACCCGCCGAATATATGTCAACCTATGTCACGGTAACATATATTGAGCGAGTTTTTAACAGTATTTTAACCGGTTTTTTATTTATTATTTTCCAAACTTACCGTGTTAAAGAGAGAATCGGCCGCCATCTTGAATTTTCCAATACATCGGTAAACACTGTATGCTTTTCGAGCTGAATAAACATGTTAAATTGAATAAAAACACGAAAAATATATCCAGTTTGGTAGAAAAGTAATTTATCTTGCCTTTGATAACATTTATTTGTTATATATTTGTTTTTTGGCAACTTATTCGAATCTATGTGTACAGTAATACAAACCCGAAATGAATTTAAGACCACGAGTGAAATGAGAAAATGAAGAAAATCACATTTACTGTGTGTGTTTACTGTTTATGTAAGTCAGCGGGTTTGGTTGCCATAACAACGTGACGGTAGTGAACGTGTGTGTGTGCGTGTGTGCGCGTTTCGTGTAGTTTAGTTTCGTATAATAGTTTCGTATTTTTTTAATTTGTAAATAACAAGTTATTAAAAAATTAAACCCTTCCAAGATGGACAATAAATAAAGCCATAATATTTTATGGTAAAGGTAAGAGCGTAGAAACGATTGTTTTTTAGGAGATGTGATTATTGGATTAACCAATCAGAAATCGTCTGTGGCACACACATCTCTGTTTTTATAGATATATAGATAGATAGATAGATAGATAGATAGATAGATAGATATAGATAGATAGAAGATATATATATATATATATATATATATATAGAGAGAGAGAGAGAGAGAGAGAGATAGAGAAAGAGAGAGAGAAAGAGAGAGAGAGAGAGAAAGAGAGAGAGAGATGTTTTTATTTGTTTTTGTTAGCGATACTTTCTTGAATGAATTCAAGTATTTATAGGAAAGTGCATTTTTACCTAAATGCTTGTTAGGAATAATTTTCCATTGACCAATCTGGTACCCCCTTAATGGGGAGCGGCATATATATTATTTTTAAAATATAAGCATCCACTGACACGTGGTTCGTCGTCCATGACTCATCAGAGTGGCTGTAGCTAGCGAATTATTTTTATTTTAAAAATAATATATATATATATATATATATATATATATATATATATATATATATATATATATATATATATATATATATATATATGTACATTCCACTGTCGGATTTCGTTGCGGTTTGCTTGATATGTGTTAGTTAATAAAACTTTTTCTTGTGTGCGGCACATTTGCTCAGTTGTTAGAGTGCTTGCCTTGTATGCAAGAGGCTCGGATTTCAAATCCTGAGTTCGGATGGGTCTAACTGATGAGCCCAAATGAGGGCAAAACTCGAGTCTTTGACTTCCTGTTTGTTGGCTTTCACGGCTCTTGTAAACTGCGACGTTGTCTGACTGTAGAAATAATTATATATGCTCTCACATTCTGAAGCTTATATATATATAGCAAGATAATTGATTTTGACTCCTACAAAAACTGAAACGTGATATATATTTTTGGCAGTTTGTAATATCCGGGTTTTTCTTGTCAGTGGCATATACAATTGATCCGGCCGCCTTCCACATTGGTAGCAGAAATCCTTACCATGTGTTTGTCGAGAAACTATTTTCATATCGAGACGTTTGGTAAATTTCTTTCATTCCAGTGGCTTCAGTTTTTAAAGTGATACATCTGTCTCTCTTTATTCAGTCTCGCTGTGCACAAGAAACTAAACAGAACCTTGATGAACAGAGTTAATTCCCAAGAATTGTCTGTCTGTGAAACACAATACCATGGGGTTACTTCCCAGCTGACTACAGCATGGCTGTTTTCAAGCCCAATCTAAACAAATTCTTGTTCAATTGTCCTAATTAAATTCTGCCAAGATCCAACCGTGGTCCTTAATTCTCAAAATGTTTTTGCTAAATTTATTTTTATTCTTTCAAGTGCAAGTTTGACACAAGGCTGTTTTACTGTGGTGTGCTAGGTACTGTAACAAGTCTAAAAAACTTTTTTCTTTTTTTTTACATATGGTTTACCACTTATCAAAGCCCGAAGGCCACTCAGGGATAAGGGTTATTGCGTGTATAGTAATCAATGAGATAGTATTGTAGTAATCATTAGTATTGGGGGTTTAGATAGAGTGTCTTACTTAAGGGGGCAGTTTGTCAGGAGTTTGTTTATGTTGGACTTGAAGACGTCCAAGTTGTAGTCAGGTGGGAAACAGGCAAGCGGCAGAGAGTTCCACTGGCGTGCAGTTCTAAGAAAGAAGCTCTGCTCATGGAATCTATGTTTGGATTTAGGCACAGATAAAGAGTGGGGAAAATTATTGACAGTAGTTTCAGCCAGACGGGTGTTTCTCGTGAAAGATTGGCGAGGGGGGACGAGGGATTGGAGCTCAGACGAGCACCTGCCATGGAAATAACGATAAAACAAAGACAGGCTCGCAACGTCTCTTCTGTGGGAGAGAGGTTGCAGGGAAGAGAAAAAGGCATCCCCTACTAAACCAGGAAGTCTATTTTGTATTCTGTCAAGGCAGGATAGGCTGTTTTTGGCAGCTCCTGCCCAGATGTGGCAGCAGTATTCCATCCTTGGACGTACTTGGCTTTTATACAGATAGAGAATTGCATCAGTAGTAAGATATCTTCTGGAGGGGTAGAAGGATCCCACCATTTTTCCAGCGTCCCTGGTAACAGATTTGATGTACGTGTTCCATTTCAGATCAGGTGTAAAGGTCAAACCCAGAAGCTTGTCAAAACATGGAGCCTCCCCAAGACGAGAGCCATCCATTTCAATTGATGCCAGATGGGGATCAGAACGTTGATGATGTAAAGATAAATGTTGTTGAGAGAAAGAGAGAGAAGAGAAAGAGAGAGAGAGAGAAAGAGAGAAAAAGAGAGAGAAAGTGTACGTGTGTGTGTGTTTTGATATGTGTGTACGTGCATGTGTTTGTGCGTGTGAAATATTGATGTCCAACTGGTCATGGGTGCGGGGGAAAAAGAGGCCGATTCTAATGTTTCCTCCTTTTATTCATGCATGCACAACAACTTGACCTTTAACTGTTCGCTTTTTTTTTTACTAGTGTACTCTGTGACTTAATGTTCTCATCCTGTTTTAAAGGCAAGTCTCGTTATTTTAATTTTAATTTACGAAAGCAAAATTTTGTTGAGCTGTCCGTTTTAATAACCAAATTGCATCTTTTTGACGAACGTAATAATGCTTATCGTCGAGTGGCCTTTGGCCCTTGATAAGCGACGATTCATCAGCGCATAAAAAAAAGTTTGACACAAGGCTGCCAGCTTCGAGTGTTTTACATTGGTACATATATTATTTAACCTGTCATCTTTTATATATATTTTTTTTTTTTGGGGGGGGGATCCTTTGGGATAAAAGTTCATAATATGTGCATTCATTTTTTTTTTTTTGCGAAGGGCGATCATGGTTGGATTTTATGGTCTTATTAATACAATTTTGTGTTCTTATGAAGAAGACCTGAGGATGAGTTGACCGAAACGTCATGAAATAATAACAACTATGAAGATGAAGATAACAGTCCGCAAAAAATAAATATGCATCTTAAAGGATTCCAAAATACAATAGAACCCCGGGATACAACATTAAAAATTAGTAACAAAATACAGTACAATTTATAATACACATGCATATAATCAAATAACATTATAAATAACACCGTAAGGTGGGGCAAATACCGTAACCAGGAGTCGAAAAAACATTGTATTCCACATTGTAGCCTGCAAAAACTACTGTATAAAAAAGTAAAAATAATATATAATACCATTCAGACCCGACAATGACAGGCCAGATAAGAACACAAAATGTGAAATAAGATCATAAAATCCAACCTTGATCATCCTTCAAGCTCTGTAGCGTTTACGGCCCCAGGTATGCATTGCTTGAAGATAGCGGTTTCAATCCTACCCAAAGTAGGTCAAGACGACGGAGAGTGATCTTATGATTATAATATCATGATCTGCGCATGTGAGCTTAAGTGACCAACATATTTCATTTCAATTTACAGCGTTCAATAATAAGAACTGAGTTCTTAACCCTTTATGACCTGGCTTCTGATGATTAAAAATATTTATTTTTAATTTTAAATGACGGCATATTGAGTGTAAGCAATGGACAGTTGCAATCTTGACGTATCTGGCATCTACCTAGATACTGAACTAATACGTACAAGGCGTGTTTGAATCAATTGCCACATTATTTATGCTGTTATGTTCATTTGTTTATGACCGAACGAATTAGTTTAACCAGGTCATAAACGGACGCTAATGTTTCATCCTTTCGGGAATCATCAGTGCAAGGAATTACGATTACTGCCAGTCGGGAAATTTGGACCTGTCCTCGAAGCTATCTCTGACTCCATTAGCAAGGAACAAACTGCACTGCCAACGTTAACCATGAGACATGCAGTTGAAATTGATATTTATAAAAAGCGTACTTGAAAAAATGGGGCGATTAGAGCAAACCAATCAGATGCCAAAATTGCTGAATTCCTTTGAATTCTGTAGTGCTAATTTTATGTTTTGAGATGACCACTACGCGCTGTATTTTTTTTTGTTTGAAATTTAAAAATTGTCTGCTTAAATTTGGTATTCATGAACGTTTCGTATTTTGTTCTTTTTACATCTGTATCCTTTACATGTCTTGTTTTGTATGCTTTACACGTCTTGGAGTTAGTAGACCAAACACTCCTTAAATATTGCAGGCACGTGGGGAAACCTAATGAGCACATATCTAAGATAATGGCGGAAACCCTAGAGGAAGACCTTCAGTCTGTAGTGGAATGCGATCAAAAATGGATAATAATGTTCAACGCTACCAAGACAAAGCTCGTTCCCTTTAATAATTACATGAAACCTTACCAACCACCAACAGCTATGGCTAAAGATACTTTACCTGAAAGTACTTCGGTCAAGCTCCTTGGCTTAACGTTCAGAGGAGACATGAGTTGGATAGACACATCGAGATCATTGCCAAGGCTGCTGTGAAGAAGGTGGGCTCTCTCTACCCTGCTAGAAAGTTACTTACGCCTGAAAGTATCCTGTACCTCTACAAAGCAACTATTTGCCCATGTATGGAGTACTGCTGTTACATTTTGGGCTGGTGCATCTGCTACTAGTCTCTCACTCCTAGACAAGGTCCAAAAGAGAGTCGCCAACCTGATAGGTCCCGAACTGTCATCCAAGCTTCAGCCTCTGTCCCATCGATGAAATGTAGCATCCCTCTGCCTGTTTTACAAGTATTTTAATGGTAAATGCTCTGACCAACTACAAGCCGTTGTATCCCCTAGAGAAAAATACCCCTGAGAAACCCGACAAGCAGCAAAGTCCCACCCCTACACAGTAGAGATCCCTAG
>NC_136504.1:107382139-107389639 GCF_053919585.1 Euprymna scolopes
AACGTTAAGGGAGGTAATTCTGTATATCTTCATGCGATTATCTAATCACTGATATATAAATATTGTATGTTTTTTCAATATTTAGACGTATAAATGGTTATTATTTTGCGTGTAACGTTAAGGGAGGTAATTCTGTATATCTTCATGCGATTATCTAATCACTGATATATAAATATTGTATGTTTTTTCAATATTTAGACGTATAATTAGTTATTATTTTGCGTGTAACGTTAAGGGAGGTAATTCTGTATATATTCAAGCTATTATGTAATTAATAATATATAAAAGATTTTATGTTTTTTCAATATTTATATGTATAAATGGCTATTATTTATTTAGACATGCACACAAATACAATTCTCCTTTATTAGATTAGTCAGCATTTCCTTTCCTAAATTATAGAACCAATACTGTATTGATTATTATATTGTACCCAAAATATAATAGTGATTTCAAATATTACTGAAAAAAAGCCCCTCTCTGACGAAACCTGGCCCAGTTTACCCTCAGTGAATGAATATTTTTTTTCCCAAAATTTTTTTTTTCTAAATTTTAGATATTATAGATCCAGTGCAACGCCAGCTTAAATACAACCAACTTTTTAGTGGTCGATTTTGTATTTGTTTACTTTTCTCTACACATACAAACATACACACAAACATTCGCCATTTATATAATAGTTTGGCTGAAATCATTAATTGTGCAAATAATTGAATTAATTCATTCAGATTTCGTATTTATTTTTATAGAGCCAATATTTTATTAATTATTATGTTGTACCCAATATATAGTGGTGAGTTCAAATTGCATAAATTAAAATATCATATTTAAGCGTATTTTATCACTGAGCAATGCTGGGTAGCTGCTAGTTTATTATACAGGTTGTTCCAAAAGTCTTGGGCACATTTTGACATTGAATATCTCAAGAACTATTAAGTATAAGGATCCGAAAAAAAAAAAATGAAAACATCAATAGCCTTATAAAAAAACTTAATGCATTTTACCTTAAAATGGCGCCACTTTCATCTTACTACCATTCACAGTTAAGCAGATATAAGGACTTGAAATATATATTATTCAATTTAGGTAGACAAAAATATTACTATTAGTCACGACAATAAATCCATTGTTTCAATCTAAAAAAATTCATCAGGAGACAGAGGTTTTCGGTCTTCATCATAATAAAAAGAAAAGAAAAACAAAAAGAAGAAAAAGCAAAAAATTTTGAAGACATTTTTTTTTTTATTTATGATTTCTGTAGTGTGCATTTGAATATGTGCGCTGTAGTCACTAAAGGGGAAAGCAGTTTAATCATCAATTATTAGACTCAATGAAAGGTAGCCTTAGTTATTTTAATTAGGTCAGACGGCTAGAGGAAAGAGAAAAGGGAGCGAGGCATAGTCAATCTATCTCTTTTTATTGAGCACTATTAACAACCTTGTGCTGGTTCTTATTTCATTTTTCTAAGACACACATACATTAAAATTTATAAATTCATTTGCGCGGGAATTACAGCATTCACACACACCAAACCTATTGGATCAAAATCAGGATGCAGGACGCTCGAGAAATGGCCGACGTAGCTGAAAGCACTTTTTTTGTCAAAAATATAATTTTTTGACCAATCAGGGCTCGAGTAAAAAAACTTACTTTTTGAAAGCCTCTGGGAGCCTCTAAAGAAATATAAAAAGTACGGAGAACTTCTCTCGTCAGCGAGAGGGATAAGCAACACCAACAGTAACGCTCGCCGAGTGAAATTCTGTAGCTGAAATGACAGCTTTTTTCGTACGTCAAAGAACATTGCTTGACTCTTTCTTTCACTTCGCCACAACAAAACAACAAAAGTCGGACTTTTTTCTTACGCTCTCAAATCTTCACCTTCTTCCTCCCTTCTTTCTTTCATGCAGACTGCAACCTTGGCGGACACTAAAAAAAAAATGTATTTTCTTTTTAACGGTTTAATCAGCAACTACTAGACTATATAAAAGCCAAGTACGTCCAAGGACGGAGTACTGCTGCCATATCTGGGCAGGAGCTGCTAAAAACAGCCTATCCTGCCTTGACAGAGTACAAAATAGACTTCATGGCTTAGTGGGGGATGCCCTTTTCTCTACCCTGCAACCTCTCTCCCACAGAAGAGACGTTGCGAGCCTATCCTTGTTTTATCATTATTTCCATGGCAGGTGCTCGTCTGAACTCCAATCTCTGGTCCCCCCTCGCCAATCTTTCACAAAAAACACCCGTCTAGCTGAATCCCCTGTGAAAAATTTCCCCCACTCTTTATCTGTGCCTAAATCAAAACGCGGATTTCATGAACAAAGCTTCTTTCTTAGAACTGCACGCCTGTGAAACTCTGTTCCGTCTGCCTGCTTCCCACCTGACTACAACTTGGATGTGTTCAAGTCCAACGTTAACAAATTCCTAATGAACCGCCCCCTTAAGTAAACACTTCATTAAATCTCCAGACTAACGTACTGTACTTGCAATAACCCTTATCCCTGACTGGCTTCCGGGCTTTGATAAGTGGTGACCACCGCGTAAAAAAAAAAAAATTCAATGCATTTAGCTTTAAAACGGCATCAATTTCATCTTAATACCATTCATGGTAAAGCAGATATGAAGACTTGAAATATGCCGAAGATTTTTGGAACACTTTGTATTTAAAGGCAATATTGAAATTAAATTAAAAAAAAAAAAAAAAAAAAAAAAGAACTTGTGGAATGTACGGGGTCAGCAACTCGATTTACACCGTCCAAGCTAAAACTGACAAAATGATAAGAAAAAAAAAAAAAAAAAACGCTTAAAATACACATTCTTGTGATAAATGTGAAAATTGTCTCAAAAAATAAAGTTTAGACATATTTGAACCCACCAAACATTGAGCCACTATTATGAGAACCAGGCAACATCTGATGATTTACCAAAATCAAAACCTTAAAATTGTCTATGAACACAACAAAAAACAATAACCAATAGAACTACCTCCATCACAAAACTGGCCATAAATTTTAGACAAAACCGTCTTACATCGTATCAAGTATGAAAAATCGGCCTCTAATTCACCTCACCAAAAACAAAACTGCAGAAAGATCATGGCGGACACTTTCTGTGGACGTATGCACCAATGACTGCTGTATCACCACTTATCCAGGCCTGGAGGCCACTCGAGGATAAGGAATAATGAGTGTACAGTAGTCAATAGAACAATATCGTAGTAATTGTTAGCAGTATAAAGTTGGTAAATTGGATTACTTAAGGGGAACGGCTCATTTGTTTACGTTGGACTTGAACACGACCATATTGTAGTCAGTTTGAAAGCAAGCAAACGAAGAGAGTTCCACAGGTGTGTAGTTCTTATAAAGAAACTTTGTTCATGGAATCTACGTTTAGATTTAGGCACAGATAAAGAATGTGGGAAATTATTGATAGTGGTTTCAGCTAGACAAGTGTTTTTCGTGAAAGTTTGGTGAGGGGGGACCATAGATTGGAGTTCAGACGAGCACTTGCCATGAAAATAATGATAAATCAGAGACAGGCTCGCAACATCTCTTCTGTGCGAAAGAGTTTGCAGGGAAGAGAAAAGGGCATCCCCTACTAAGCTACGAAGTCTATTTTGAACTCTGTTGAGGCAGGATAAGGTCTTTCTAGCAGCTCCTGCCCAGATGTGACAACAATACTCCATCCTTGGTCGTACCTGGCTCTTATAGAGGTAGAGAATTTAAGCTGTGACGTGTCATGGCGTAGACAAAAGCCAATGGCTCGAGTAGGTTAATACGAGTGATCGCCCAAAGATGAAATGACTCAATTATTTACAGGCGAAATGTTTGCTTTAACAAGTTGAAAAGAAAGAAAGAAAACCAATAAAGACAGACGTTATTCAATACAAACGATGATTTCATTCTGTTTATTCAAGGTTTAACAAAACGTAAAAAAAAAAAAAACGAAAAATAAAAAACGTAAAAAAAAAAAACGTAAAAAAAAAACGTTAAAAAAAACGTAAAAAAAAAACGAAAAATAAAAAACGTAAAAAAAGCGTTAAAAAAAACGTAAAAAAAAAACGAAAAATAAAAACGTTAAAAAAAAACGAAAAATAAAAAAACGTTAAAAAAACGTAAAAAAAAACAAACCGTACCCCCCCCCCCAATCCGCAATAAGTAAAAGGGTGACGTCACTCTTTTATGTAAATTTGATGTCAGTACATGCGGTTTCTTTTCATTCCGGTTATCATTGAAATAAATTAAGTGTAAGTAAACAGAGTGAATTAATAGTGTATATATGCTCTTTTCAAATATATCAACGGTTGTTAGTGCCACACTTGTTTAGGGTGTGTACAACGCAGATTTGCACGTGTCCCCCACCCCCACCCCAGCAATTTTCCGACATCTTTTTTCCATAGCATATTTTTCACGCATTTTATTTAATAGTTTCACTTTAAGGGTACGGAAGTTTTGGACAAAGTAAAAAAAAAAAAAAAGAAAGAAAAGTGTAAGATACCAAATATGCGCACGCAAGTAGACCACCATCACTAGGGCTATGACAACAGAATATTCTTTTCACTGTTTTGGCTCTTGAATATATATATATCCGACACAGTCAGACACAGTTAATCAACCGAGAACCACATTGCTCTATATAAAAGCATATAAGATATTAACGGATACACACTCGAGAGCCGAAACAAAGTAAAGGATATGCTGCTGTCGTAGTCCTAACCATCAGTCAACTCTTTATCTACAGGATTGTGGCCTGGGGAAATCCCACCAGAGATGGGCGCACTGTCTCTTTCCGTATGCGAAACGGCATTACGACCATCCCGAAATAAAACTGATGATGGACCAGACGCTCTAAGTGCTACCAAAGAGTTAAGGCTTCCGTACTGTCAGTCAGAATATAGCAGCCAGACAAACTGCTAAACCTGTCAGATAAGGGTGGCCTAGTCTAATCACGTCAACATACGTGGCAAATCAGAAAAGGCGGTTAAAACCTTTTGTAATTTGTACTTGATTAAATAATTCGAAATAAGAAAAAAATTGTTTTGATTTTGCTATTTTTTGCTGTTAATTTCACTATAAAATAGATTAAAAAAAAAGTTAATTTCTAGTCATTCCATTTGTAATACATGAATTTATTTGCTTAATAAAAAAAATTAAAGCTTAAAATAAAGTTTTAATATGATGGTACTTATGCATCTATTTTACTGCACTGAAGTAATAACGTAATATAGGAAGCCATTCGTAACATGGGGAGGGTAGGGTGTTTTGTAACTATTTTATACTTTCACCTAACAATATTTTCATGTAACAATTTAATAAACAAAATTATCGTAAGCGCAGTAACATAGATGCACAAACATCCAACTGAATTTTTGGTTTAATTTAATTTTATTTACTGTGCAAGAATTTCTATTTGCTTGACTCTCCACGAGGGCAGAGTTTTAACTGAAATTAAGGTCACAAAAAAAACAAAAAAAAAAAAAAAACAGACAAATAGAATTGAATAACAATCATGTAAATGTTTATAATACTTTTAAGTGTGCATAAAATCGGACTTAAAACCATTCCGATATTATAAAACTAATGATGGACCAGCCGCTCTAAGTGCTACCAAAGAGTTAAGGCTCCTGTTCTGTCAGTCAGAATATAGCAGCCAGACAAACTGTCAAACCTGTAAGACAAGGATGGCCTAGTCTAATCCAATGAACGTACGTGGTAAATCACAAAAATGTGTTACAACAAGTATATTTAGAAGTGAATGACAACCACGTAAATGTTTAAAATACTTTTAAATGTGCATAAAATCGAACTTATAATAGACAATTGAATTTCTATAAAGCATATTATCACATGAAAATAAAAACACAAATAATAAACAAATGCATCTATGTACGCGGGTTTACTATAAGTAAAACGCAGATGATTTGAAAATGTTTGCACATACATTTTGTATTGTAATATCAAATTGTTAACTACATGATACTCGTTTTGAACGTCTAACAGCAATAAAATGCATAACGATATAATGTCGATAAAAGAAAAAAGAAAGAGAATTCATAGAAAACTCAACACCATGTGTTTGTTCCGCCAGCCATCTTGGTTCATATTGTTTTTTCTTTCTAAGGAAAGAACTAAATTTTCTGAGGAGTATATGCACGAAAAGACTCGGCAGAGGAAGGAAATGAGATGGGAGTAGGAGACAGTGTTTATTTTCCTAGTCAGAAAACAAGGACAAGCATTGTGTGTCTTCGGTGAGTCCCTGTGATCGCACTTCTGTGCATGTGAATTTTGAAATTTGTTTAGAAGATTATTCTGGTAGCCATCTTGGTTTATATTGTTTTTTTCTTTCTTTCTAAGAAAAGAAGAACTAATTTTTCTGAGGAGTATATGCACGAAAAACTCGGTATTGGCATAAGAATAACCGTTTGGCTCTGCACGACTAAACGGATCTGGAAAAAAAAGTGCCAAAATTTTAACATTGAAGAAAGGAAATTCATAGAAGACTCAACATCGTGTGTTTATTCCAGTAGCCAGAACTAATTTTTCTGATGAGTATATACACGAAAAGACTCGGTAGGAGAAGGAAATGAGATGGAAGTAGGAGGCAATGTTCATTGTCCTCATCATAAAACAAAGACAAGCGTTGGGTGTCTAGTCTGTGTGATTGTACTTCTGCGCATATGAATTTTACAATTTTTTTTTTTTAGTTTTCAGAGTCTATCGTGCATGTGTATGCAGTGTGGTGATGTATGAAAAAGAAACCTGGGTTGAGGACATGTGTTGCATGGACAAAATATGATAATGATACACTTTATGTGTTATGTGAGCCTTATGACGGACTTAAATTTGATGACTTCAGAGATATATGTAATGCTGACAGTAGAAGAAGATGCATGTAAAACAGGAGACTTAGTTGGTTTGGTCATATGGAAAGGATGGACGCGAATTCTTTTTTTTTATTACTTGTGGAGTCATACTTATCAAGGCCCAGAAGCCACTCTAGGATAAGGGTTAAACATTAGGTAGTTGGTGAAATAACATGATCAGTAATGGTGGAACCTGTTCACATTAGATTTTAAAATGATAATGCTGTAGTCAAACGGGAGGCAGCCCACAGTATTATATTCCACAAACGGATAGTTCTAGGAAAGAAACTCTGCTCATGGAAGTTTCGTTTAGTTTTATGCACAAATAGAGAATAGTGATGAAAGCTGTTGTCGCTAGACGAGTATTTGTTGCGAGAGGTTTATAGATTAGAGCTCAGTCGAGCAACTACCATAAACGTAATGAGACAAACTCGCAACATCTCTTCTGCAAGAAAGAGGACATAGGGAGACAAAAAGGTCCTCGCTCACTAGATGTTGAAGACGGTTTTGTATTCTGTCAATACAGGAAAGGGTACTCTTAGGAGCTACACATCAGATGTGACAACAGTACTTCATATTAGAACGTATTTGACTCTTGTATAGATAGAGGATTGCTCTGGTCAATAATGTCCGTGTGCTAT
>NC_136504.1:107394639-107447139 GCF_053919585.1 Euprymna scolopes
TATAGTCAATAAATGACAGAAGACAATATTCCAAATGATAATAATTAAGTGAATGATTTTGTGCTACGAAACAGATACTGTCAAGAATTGTAAATGTCATCTGAATTAAAGGAATAAATTATAAGATGGTCAACATCATGCACTTTGGAATAGAGTCTTTTGTCATTTATTCACTATATATATATATATATATATATATATATATATATATATATACAGTAGAACCCCGGGATACGGTATTCAAAATTAGTAACAAAATACAGTACAGTATTTAAATAACACCATAAGGTAGGACAAATACCATAACCATAGGCCGGAAAAAACATCGTATTCCACTTATTAATCTAAAAAAAAAACGTATCCTAGGGCCACTGTATCCCGGGGTTCTTCTCGCTCTCTCGCTCTCTCTCTCTCTCTCTCTCTCTCTCTCTCTCTCTATATATATATATATATATATATATATATATATATATATATATATATTATACTATAATATATATATATATATTTATTTTTAGTTTATTTTATATATTTATATATATATATATATATTATTCAATTTAGGTAAACAAATATTTACCATTAGTCACGACAATAAATCCACTGTTTCAATCTAAAAAGATTTCATCAGGAGACAGAGGTTTCCGGTCTTCATCGAGGCCAGTCTTTTAATAATAAAAAAAAAACAAAAGTCAGAAAAAGCAAAAAATTTGAAGACATTTTTGATTTATAATTTCTATAGTGTGCATATTAGCAGTCTAGCCTGGCTTTGCTCGAGCTCTATGTACTGTTCATACCTTTACGTGTATATGCATATATATATATTAAAAAGTTTGACCCATGTCCAAGTAACCTACATCTAAAATTTCAAGTGTTTAAACCCAAATTTGGCAGGGGTGTTTGGTATAGTCTTCAACGGGCAACTCTTTCAACTTTGACCTTTTGCCAGCCAAACTTTCGCCAAAAAACTGATTAAAAAGCTTGCTGCATGTCTGAATATCCTTTATGTAAATTTTCACATGTTTAGACTCAAAATTGGCCGCAAAGGTCAAATCTTTTGAACTTTGACCCTCTTGGCAGCCAAATTTTTGGCCCAAAACCTATTAAAAAGTTTGCCCTATGTCTGAATAAACATTGAACTTTAACCCCTTGACAGCCAAATTTGTGGCTGAAAACCGATTAAAAAGATTTTCCCAAATCCTGATAGTGCTTATGTCAAACCTTGAGCCAGTAAACTGAAAATTGACAGAGTAGTTAGAAATGTACACACACACACACACACACACACACACACACACACACACACACACACACACACACACACACAGAATTTCACTTTTATAGATATATAGATTAATACAGTGTGCATTTGAACATTGCGCTGTAGTCACTAAAAGGCAAGGTGGTTTAATCAGCAGTCTAATAATAGACTCAATAAAAAGTAGCCTTAGTTATTTTAATTAGATCAGACGGCTTGACGAAAGAGGAAAGGAGTGAGGCATAGTCAATCCATCTCTTTTTATTGAGCACTATTAACAACCTTCTTTTTGCTCAACACACACCTCCAAACACCCGGCAACGCCGGGCACCCAGGCTAGTTACTACATAAAAACAAAACAAAAAAAAAAAACGATATGTTGCTCTTACTGCTTTTTCAAGGATTAAAAAAAAAATATTTCTTCTATACACTCTGGTGATGGTGTCACAAAAACAAAACAAAAAAAAAACACTGTTTTATAATCAGTCATTTAACCAGTTTAGGGTTAGACTTAGTCACCTTTTTTTTTTTTTTTCTTTTTAGTCTCTTGAAGGGATTACTTTTTGGCTATCTGTCAAAATTGAAAAGTTGGAACTTGGCAGGTGTAGTTCAATGTAATGCGTATGTTCTACGCATGTGCAAATACAGATTTATATATACATTAACGGCATTATTTTGTCAGGTGTTGATATGCATGTGTAATGGAATTAAACACTTATGGTATGGCTTCTTTCAGGCTTGGTTTATCTTCAAGTGATTCCATTTTCCACTTTTATTTAATTATAATTTGGTCCTTACATCAAGTGGCTTGTCTGGAGCGACTTCCTTAAAAATAACGAATTGGTTAGGGTTTCATAATCTTGATCTTACGACTTATTATAACTAACTAGCAGCGAGACCCGACGTTGCCCGGGATTGAATGATGATCAACGAATGTTTCACACTTCCAACACTTTTATTGTTTTCGAAATCAGTAAAATCGCAGATTCTTAAATCGATTGATTGCCTGCTCTAATCAGGAACCCACCGCAGTGCATCCGGAGAATGCTAATGTTCTTCACTGCACTGATTTAGTCCACAATATATTGTAGTCTACATTGCACTGTAGAGAACCTATTTTGGGCTTTTTAATAAATTATTTTTAAATAATGACTTTAATTAAAATTTAAGATGCAAGTATCAAGTATCATGGTCCGATTGTGCTCTAAACGGAAACATTCATTTTGAACGTGCTCATGTGTTATCAAAGAACCTACTGTTGAGTTTATATGCCAGATACTTCCATGTTCAGAGATAAACCTTCTCAAATTCACGTGAGATGTTAGGTAGTATAACAGTGTTAACTTTGGTTAAAATTCCTTCTTTAATCAGAGTTTTTCGATTATCGATTTTCGATATTAAAATTGAAGACATTCCTATACAAAACCTTGCTAAGAACACTGCCAGTCACATAAAGTACCATCGTGTGAAATTGTTGTATATTGGTTGAAACTGGAATGGAGATGATATATTAAAACGTGTCTATTTATAAAGGATTGAATGTTTAATTATCTTACCAGGCTTAATGTCGTTGTGTGTGTGATCTGTCTAGTGGTCTTTCTATTACATATGTTCATATGCTGTTAAGTGTGAATATGTATGTGATATGTCATTTGAACATACCTTCTGCCATTTTGTTGGTCCATCTGGAAATTCTCGTCTGGGAGGGAGACTTGATACCTGTTTTTGGGGACGAAGATTTATTTCACACCAAGACAAGAAATTGGTTCTATAGTTTATTTCACTTTCCCAGATGTCTTGCAGAAGGTGGAAAGTGAATTTGGCCTGTGTTGTTTTTTTCTTCTAGGTCTTATTTCTACCACGTCAGCGTTTGTTCGCCACCCCCAGTGAAGGGGAGGCGACAACGGCGAAGCCGTCCGCTCTCGTCCAAGTCACAACCAAATCTCCTTGATTCAGCTAACCTGATCACATGACTCACATGCAATCAAATCAGCTTATCTTGACTTCCGGTCAATGTGTCTACACTATAATTTACACTCTCCATCTCTCCCTCTCTCTCTCTCTCTCTCTCTCTCTCTCCCCCCTCTCTCTCTCTCTCTCTATCCATTCTCTAACAAAATTCCATAATTGGACACAACAGAGTTGTTATTGTTTCTGATTATTCTGGATATCTTTTCCATTCACCAAGCAGTATTTTTTATTTCAACTGGCATACTGTATAAAATGGCACTCAAAAGTTGTTGTTTAGCCATATTCTACTCAAGCGCTTTCTATCGGTGCATCCGATTACCATCAGTGTTTAATAACTAGGGGTATGACAACAGAATATTCTTTTCATTGTTTTGACTCTCGAGTATATATCTGACACAGTTAGACACAGTTAATCGACCGAGAACCACTCTATATAAAAGTAGTGGAAGTGGGGCATAAATGGATGGTCACATTCAATGCTGCCAAGACTAAACTAGTTTCCTTCAATAATTACAAGAAACCTTCTCTGCCACCAATAGCAATGGCCAGTGACTCCCTGTCTGAGAGTACATCTTTCAAATTGCTTGGCCTAACGTTCACAGGAAACATGAGTTGGAACAATTACATTGAAGGCATTGCCAGGGCCGCTGCGAAAAAAGGTAAGTTCTCTCTACCGTGCTAGAAAACTATTGACACCTGAAAGTATCCTGTACCTCTATAAGGCCACCATTCGCCCATGTATGGAGTATTGTTGTCACATTTGGGCTGGTGCATCTGCTACTAGTCTCTCGCTCCTAGACAAGGTTCAAAAGAGAGTCGCGAATCTGATAGGCCCTGAACTGGCATCTAAGCTTCAGCCTCTGTCCCATCGACGAAATTTTGCATCCCTCTGCCTATTCTACAAGTATTTCAATTGTGAATGCTCTGACGAACTGCAGACACTTGTGCCCCCACGACGTAGACACCCTCAACAAACCCGACAGGCAGCTAAATCCCACCCCCACACAGTAGAGATCCCTAGATGTAAAAGATCTTTCTACTCCAGTAGTTTCTTCCCCAGAACCGCTAGACTCCGGAATTCCATTCCAGGTCCCTGCTTCCCTAACTGTACTGACATGCAGAAGTTCAAGTGTAACGTGAACCGCATTCTTGTTGCTCAAATCCCAACATAGTGCCCCAGTAGTTGCTGCCCCTGATAGTAGCCCCCTACACCAAAGTGTCAATGTGCCTTGTTTGGAGTGAAAATGTAATAAAAAAAAAGCAAAAAAAAAAAGCATATAAGATATAAACGGATACACACTCGAGAGTCAAAACAATGAAAAGAATATGCTGTTGTCATAGCCCTATTAATAACTAACAAGAAACTAAATAAATACGGTATCACTGGACGAATACTTAACATAATTAAATCCTTCTTAGATAAGGGAAAAATTCAGGTTGTCCGCGATGGTCGTACATCTAAACAATATGATATAAATGCGGGAGTGCCTCAGGGGTCTATCCTTGGACCTTTATTATTCCTAATATTCATAAATGACCTCCCTGACAAAATTGTCTCCGAGATGTGTATATATGCTGATGGCACCACGCTCTATAACAGACATGACAGGAAAACAAATGAACACATATCTAAGGAAATGTCAGAAACACTAGAGGATGACCTCCAATCTGTAGTGGAATGGGGACAAAAATGGATGGTCACATTCAATGCTGCCAAGACTAAACTAGTTTCCTTCAATAATTACAAGAAACCTTCTCTACCACCAATAGCAATGGCCAATGACTCATTATCTGAAAGTACGTCTTTTAAACTTCTTGGCCTAACGTTCACAGGAAACATGAGTTGGAACAATTACATTGAGAACATTGCCAGGACCGCTGCGAGGAAGGTAGGCTCTCTCTACCGTGCTAGAAAGCTACTAATGCCCGAACGTATCCTGTACCTCTATAAGGCCACCATTCGCCCATGTATGGAGTCTTGTTGTCATATTTGGGCTGGTGCATCTGCTGCTAGTCTCTCGCTCCTAGACAAGGTTTAAAAGAGGGTCACCCATCTGATAGGTTCTGAAATGCCATCTAAGCTTCAGCCTCTGTTCCATCGACGAAATGTTGTAACCCTCTGCCTGTTCTACAAGTATTTTAATGGTAAATGTTCTGATGGACTACAAACACTTGTACCGCCTCGACGTAAATACCTCCGAAAAACCCGATAAGCAGCTAAATCCCACCCCTACACAGTAGAGATCCCTAGATGTAAGAGAACTATCTATTCCAGTAGTTTCTTCTCCAGAACTGCTAGACTTTGGAATCCCCTTCCGATCTTCACTTCCCCAACTGTACTGACATGCAGAAGTTCAAGTGCAATGTGAACCGACATCTTGCTGCCCAACTCCCTACATAGTAGCCCTATAGCTTATGTCTCTGATAGTAGTCCCCTACATCAAAGTGGCAGTATGCCTTTCATGAAAAACACCCGCCTAGCTGAAACCACTGTCAATAATTTTCCCCACTCTTTATCTGTGCCGAAATCAAAACATAGATTCTTAGAACTGCACGCCTGTGGAACTCGCTTCCTTTTGCCTGCTTCCCAACCGACTATAACTTGATTGTCTTCAAGTCCAACATAAACAAATTCTTGATGAACCGCCCCCTTAAGTAATCCAATTCACCAAATTCCAATTACTAACGATTACAATATTATGCCACTGACTACTGTACGCTCTATAACTCTTATCCTCGAGTGGCCTCCGGGCCTTGATAAGTGGTGCCACCTATGTAAAAAGAATGCCTTCTTTGGAGTGAAGATGTAAAAAAAAAAAAAAACTGTGTCAAAACGATATAGCTTGGTGGCTAATCAACAATGCAACATGCACACGGAAACGATAACTTTTTTCAATTGATTGCAGTTATTTTCAGCGATATTTTCACGTGGGAATTTGATGAAAGCGCTTCATATGTTACGTTGTCGGATAGTGCTTATATACGTGATCGGGTATATTCCATACTAAATAAACGCACGTGTATATAGTTGAATCGTACGTGTGTTAAATACGTGTTTGTGTTTGTGACGTGGGTTGTGTGTGTACACGATACTAATAAAATTGTTTGTCATGTTCTTATTATAAATGGACCATATGTTTATGTATGTATGTATGTATGTTTATGCATGTATGTATGTATGTATGTATGTATGTATGCATGTATGTATGTGTATGTATGCAAGCATGTGCATACATGTGTGTATGTATGTGTATGCATGTATGTGTGTGTATGTATATATGTACATATGTGTGTGTATGCATGTATGTATGTATACATGTGTGTATGTATGTATGTATGTATGTATGTGTATGTATGCATGTGTATTTATGTATGTATATGTATGCATGTATGTGTGTGTATGTATATATGTACATATGTTTGTGTATGCATGTATGTATATTTATATATATACATATATGTGTGTGTATGTATATATGTATGTATATGTATGTCTGTATATGTATGTATGTGTATTTATGTATGTATGTGTATGCATGTGTGTATGTATGTGTATGTATATATGTGTGTGTATGTATATATGTATGTGTGTATGTATGTGTATGTATGTGTTTGTAATTGTGTGTATGTATGTATGTGTATGTATGCATGTATGCATGTGTGTATTTATGTATGTGCATATATGTATGCATGCATATGTATATATGTATCTATGTGTGTATATATGCATATATGTATGTTGTGTATGTATGTTGTTTATTTATGTATGTATGTTGCGCATGTATGTATGTTGTGTATGTATGTATGTATGTTGTGTTTGTATGTTGTGTTTGTATGTTGTGTATGTACGTATGTACGTATGTATGTATGTTGTGTATGTATGTATGTTGTGTATGTATGTATGTTGTGTATGTATGTATGTTGTGTATATATGTATGTTGTGTATGTATGTATGTTGTGTATATATGTATGCATGTTGTGTATGTATATATGTATGTTGTGTGCGCATGTATGTATGTATGTTGTCTTTGTATGTTGTGTATGTATGTATGTGTGTTGTGTTTGTATGATGAGTTTGTATGTTGTGTATGTATGTATGTTGTGTATGTACGTATGTACATATGTATATATGTATGTTGTGTATATATGTATGTTGTGTACGTATGTACGTATGTATATATGTATGTTGTGTATATATGTATGTTGTGTATGTATGTATGTTGTGTATATATGTATGTTGTGTATGTATGTATGTTGTGTATATATGTATGCATGTTGTGTATGTATGTATATATGTATGTTGTGTGCGCATGTATGTATGTATGTTGTGTATGTATGTATGTATGTATGTATGTTGTGTTTGTATGTTGTGTATGTATGTATGTGTGTTGTGTTTGTATGTTGAGTTTGTATGTTGTGTATGTATGTTGTGTATGTACGTATGTACATATGTATATATGTATGTTGTGTATATATGTATGTTGTGTACGTATGTACGTATGTATATATGTATGTTGTGTATATATGTATGTTGTGTATGTATGTATGTTGTGGGTATATGTATGTTGTGTATGTATGTATGTTGTGTATATATGTATGCATGTTGTGTATGTATGTATATATGTATGTTGTGTGCGCATGTATGTATGTATGTTTTGTATGTATGTATGTATGTTGTGTTTGTATGGTGTGTATGTATGTATGTGTGTTGTGTTTGTATGTTGAGTTTGTATGTTGTGTATGTATGTATGTTGTGTATGTACGTATGTATATATGTATGTTGTGTATATATGTATGTTTTGTATATATGTATGTTGTGTACGTATGTACGTATGTATATATGTATGTTGTGTATATATGTATGTTGTGTATGTATGTATGTATATATGTATGTTGTGTGCGCATGTATGTATGTATGTTGTGTACGTATGTATGTATGTTGTGTACGTATGTGTGTATGTATGTATGTATGACGTCACAGTCGCAGTTGGGAGCATCGACGAGACCGTTTGCTTTTTTCACCTCCTTTTCCTCTGACAGGTTACAGGTTCGAGCCTGCCTACTACTCCTATTTTTTTGTGTTTGTATTTTTTTTTTTTTTTGCTCAACCAACACCCTGATACACACCTACACACACCCGGCCACCCAGGTTATTCTAATAATAAATACGAAATCTGCATTCATCAAAATATCATATTTAAGCGTATTTTACGACCGGGCAATGCCAGGCAGCCTTCTAGTATAAAAGACACATTTGCATTATTTGCATTATTCTGACTGTCCACCCATCAAGATAGAAAAAAAAAAAAAATATATATATATATATATATATATATATATATATGTCAGTCCTTACACCCTGATAGATCCCTATACAAAGAATTTAGCCGAATTCTTTATTACCACTATATATTTTAATAAGTTAATCCCTCGCTCCACCTATGTATTGAGCACTGTTGCAGTAAATACTGAAATATTTACGTATAAAATTATATCTTCGTATATTAATTTATGTGATTAAATGAAGTAATCATATATATATATATATATATATATATATATATATATATATATATATATATATGTAATCATTTATATATATATATATATAATATATATAATATATATATATAATATATATATATGTAATCATATATATATGTGTAATCATATATATATGTAATCATTTATATATATAATATATATATATGTAATCATATATATGTATATATATATGTATATATATATGTATATACATATATATATATATATATATATGTATATATATATATAGCTTAGTGAGTTAGAAGAAGAGAGTAAATTCAATTCTATAAGAGGAGACTTATCGGGATAATATAAAGCTCAACAAATGCCATTGGAGTTTATATAGTAAAACAATAAGATTGGAAAATGAAGTCACAAAAATTATATATTGGTAAATATAAAATAGTTAATTTATTTAATAAGGGTATACATACATTTAGTTGGGGGATAGAGGGGACTCTTTATGCCAAGGCATTTCGAAGCCTAATGCTTCTCATCAGAAGAGTAGAGGAGATGCTAGGTAACATAATGAGGATGCGACGTCTAGCGTGGGATTTATTAGGAACGAAATAAATCAATAAAATTATAGATGGTGTTAGGGGGAATTCTTCGAAATATCTTGGCATAAAGAGTCCCCTCTATCCCCTAACTAAATGTCTGTAAAACCTTATTAACTAAATGTCTGTAAAACCTTATTAACTAAATGTCTGTAAAACCTTATTAAATAAATGAACCATTCTATATTTACCAATATATAGTTTTTGTGACTTCATTTTCCACTCTTATTGTTTACCCCTCTCTCTCTCTCTGTACACACACACACACACACACACACACACACACACACACACACACACACACACACGTGTGTGTGTGTGTGTGTGTGTGTGTGTGTGATAATAAAGACTTCGGCTAAATTCTTTGTATAGGGAATAAGAACTGACTACTTTATATATATATATATATATATAAATATATATATATATATATATATATATTTATATATATATATATATATATATATATATATATATATATATATATATATATATATATATATATGTATATATTATTCCTCGCGTGAAAGAGCAGGATACAAAATGTTTTAAATGATGATGATGATGATGATGATGATGATGATGATGATGAAATAAGTGAAGTCTTGTCAGTATTTTGTACCATGTGTCTTCTCCTGTCGAACACAAGACTATGCATTCAAGAACCCGTGGCGTGAGTAAGATTCAGTTCTTAGTGACAGTTTTCTGAATGTTGACGGTTTAATCTTTAGTAGGGCGATACTAAGAATGCAATTGCAAATTACTTAATACTTCTAGCAAGTCATGACTGATCAGACGACAGCATGCTACTTCCGTGAACAAAAATAAAATTCCGTACAGGTAATCGAGTTCAACTGAAAGGTTCCCAGGTTATACAGAAAGGTTTCAGAGTTCGGCAAAATACACCTGAAAAACATTGAGGTTATATCGACTAACACCTAAGATTAGTATTCTAAATAATCTAAATAATGAGAATTATCAATCCTCACCCCCCCCCAAAAAAAAAATTTACGAATTGTGAAACTAGAATATTCTACTAAGTTGAAGTAGGTTCGTTAACTTGTAGAAAAATTATATATTAGTCCTCGCGCGAAAGAGCAGGACACAAAATGTTTTAAATAATAATAATAATGATAATAATAATAATAATAATAATAATAATAATAATAATAATAATAATAGAATAACAATAACAAAGACTTTCGCTGGCGAGGACTACTATTGACTGTAACCAGTTATACAATCCTTTTGAAATTTTCATCTCTATTTTTCTCGTTATGTACTGAATATTTCTCAATGAAACCTATATGAAATATGTTCCTAAAGATTTTCTTTTCTGAAAGAAGTTTAAAAAATTTAATCTAAAAAGTTATTTTAAAGTTTTTGTTAAAAAAAAATCAGATTTTCCCATTATTCAGACATGTATGACAAAGAGGGAGCTGCAAAAAAGAGTTGTGGTGTGAGGAGAAATATAAACTGAAACAGAAAATATTCAGACTTGTAATAATACAAAGAGGGGGTAGCAAAAATGAGTTGTGGTGTGAGGAGAAATACAATCTGAAATAGAGAGTAGATACATGCAAAACCACATTCATCTTGTTTTAAATCCAAATTAATAAATTAAATAAAATATAATCTTAAAAAGATACGATACAAGTTACAAAAGCATTTCATTCAAGGCATGAAAATTGTTAAACAAAATGTTTTTACTATAGGCTTTAAAAATAAAGGTACAAGATTCAATTGTAAATTTATTTATCTTCAAAGTGCACATTTATACATTTTACAAAGTAAGGTATTAAATTTTTATATCTTACTTTGTAAAATTTATAAAAGTGCACTTTGAAGATAAATAAATTGCAAATTTAATCTTGTACCTTTATTTTTAAAGCCTATAGTAAAAACATTTTGTTTAACAGTTTTCATACCTTGGATGAAATGCTTTTCTAACATATATATATATATATATATATATATATATATATATATATATATATATATATATATATATATATATATATATATATATATATTTATTTATTTATATATTTATTTATATATTTATATATATTTATATATATATATATATATATATATATATATATATATATATATATATATATATATATATATATATATATATATATTACTTTGTGTTGAATTTACAAACTGCACATGATACGCTGTTTTACTGAAATGATTAAGATGGTGTTCGTTTATATTTTTTTGGAATTGCAAACAATTTTCTAGGTCAACCGCTACTCACCGACTCTTTAAGCAATTAATTAGGACTAAAAGCCCGCCATCACTTAATCCTAATCCTAGTTAATCTCCCCGAAACATCATTTACGTGCGTGTTTATTTGAAAATCACAAGGGAACATCGGCATCCACATATTTCTAGAATTATTGTTTTTCTGATGATATACAACTTCTCCACTTAAACTTGAACCTGTTTTTATCGTCATGTTTATTTTAAACTAACAAAAGTTATATCTGAGATGTGAACATTTCTTTGATGATAATTATCTATCTATCTATCTATCTATCTATCTATCTATCTATCTATCTATCTATCTATCTATAAAAGTGAGACGGTGTGTGTGTGTGTGTGTGTGTGTGTGTGTGTGTGTGTGTGTGTGTTTGTGCCTGCAAGGACACTTCTCAACCTATCTACTCAACGAATTTTTGATATACAAACTGGAAATTTGGTATATATGGTATTCAGACACGTTTTAATCGAAAAAAAAAAGATTACTAAGGGGCCAAAATTGAAAAATTGATACGTGGAGACCATCGGATTTTTTTTTCTGTTTGCTAACTGTTTCACGACTGCGCATGCGCTAATCGTTTACATTATGTCAAGAATAAGAAGATTTGAAAACCACTTTTTTTTTTACACGGTGATCACCACTTATCAAGGGCCGGAAGCCACTCAGGGATAAGAGTTATTGCAAGTACAGTACTTTAGTGTGGAGATTTATTGAAGTGTTTACTTGAGGTGGCGGTTCATTAGGAATTTGTTTACGTTGGACTTGAAGACATCCAGGTTGTAGTCAGGTGGGAAGCAGGCAGACGGAACAGAATTCCACAGGCGTGCAGTTCTAAGAAAGAAGCTTTGTTCATGGAATCTACGTTTTGATTTATTGAATTTGATTGGAGATCGTGTCAAGTTGGGCTAATGGTTATCGTACCTGAGTAATCTTTAGGTTTTGGTTTCAATCTCAGCATGAGTATTTTTTTTTTTTACTTACAAGAAGTGAACTCTTTAGAAAAAAAACCCCACATAATACTCGCATGCACGTCTCAATTTCTTTCCGTATGTTTACTACATTTTTTTTAAAGGAATTTAATGTTACGTTTAATACCGGGCAACGCCCGGTGCATTCTCTAGTATATATTTATAAAAGTGAGAATGTGTGTGTGTGTGTGTGTGTGTGTGTGTGTGTGTGTGTGTGTGTGTGTGAGAGGACACTTCTCAACCTATATACTCAACGAATTTTTAATCTATAGACTTGAAGTCTGGTATATAGCGTATTCAGACACGTTGAAAACTTTGAAGTCCGTTTGGATCTGAAAAAAATAAACAAACAAACAAACAAACAAACAACAACAAAAAAAAAAAACCAGGCTGCTAAGCGGGCAAAATGAGCAAATTGGTACGTCGGGGAGGTCGTCAAATTTTTATCTGTATATAAACTGTTTTGCAACTGTGAGAAACATGGCAGCTTCTTTATGTTAAGAATAAGCAGGTTAAGAAAACACGTTTTATAGAACGTGTCAGGCTGGTCTAATGGTTATCGTATTTGATTACTGTTTTTAGCTTTTCGTTTCGGTCTCAACTCGAGTATTTTTTTACTACAAGAAGTGAACTGTTTAGGAAAAAAAAGAACCCATAACGCTCGCATGCAGATCACATCTTTCCATATGTTAGTATATTGGGTACAATATAATAATCAGCAGAGAATTGGCTCTAATAATAATAAATGCAAAATCTGCAAAAATTAAATATATTTATTCATATTTTACGATCGGGCTATGCCGGGCGGCCTGCTAGTATCCAATAAAACCTAACATATTTTTTACAATGAGGATTTATAATAAAATTAAGCTCGATTTCCTGACAATGGAACTCTTTTCATAAGTGCAATCGATTATCTATCTACATTTCTATTTATAATCCTAATATTTCAAAAAAAAATCTTTTAACATTATATATTACTTTTTTTATTGGAATCCTTTGAGATAAGTAATTTATTTATTTATTTATTTATTTGCGGACTGTTATCTTCATAGTTGTTGTTTTACCACGTTTCGGCCCACTCATCCTCTGGCCTTCTTCAACACGATAAGAATGCCGACGAGTCTCGTAACTGTATCGTTTAACATTATATATTATTTTTTTTTATTGGAATCCTTTGAGGTGAGTAATTTGTGTATATATTTATTGATTTATTTATTTGCGGACTCTTATCATCATCTTCACCACCTTTCGGCCAACTCATCCTCTGGCCTTCTTCAGGTGGTTAACCGCGACGGGATAGAATGCTGAGCCTCGTAACTGTATCCCCAGTAATTACTGCCTTCCATAGTTGTTGTCTCACCACGTTTTGGCCAACTAATCCTCTGGCCTGCTTTGGGCGAGATTCAACACCTCTATCCACTGTGCTACAGGCCCCGAAGAAGGCAGGAGGATTAGGTGGCCGAAACGTGTTGAACCAACAACAACTATGAAGATGAGGATAACCGTCCGCAAATAAATGAGATGTCCTTTTCTCTTCCTTGCAACCTCTATCTCACAGAAGAGATGTTGCGAGTTTGTCTCTGATGTATCGTTATTTTCATGGAAGGTGTTTAACTGAGCTTCAATCTATGGTCCCCCCTCGCCAAACTTTCACAAGAAACACTCGTCTAGCTGTACACACTATCAATAATTCCCCCCACTCTTTATCTGTGCCTAAACCTAAACGTAGATTCCATGAACAAAGTTTCTTTCTTAGAACTGCACGCCTCTGGAATTGTCTTCCGTTTTCCTGCTTTCCAGCTGACTACAATATGGTTGTGTTCAAGTCTAACGTAAATAAGTTCTTGATGAGCCGTTCCATATGAGTTATCAAATTTACCAAATTTTCATTGTTAATGATTACTATATTGTCCAATTTCTACTGCACACTCTTTAACCCTTATCCTTGAGTGGCCTCTTGGCCTTGATAATGTGGTGATGCCTATGTAAAAAAAAAAAAATTCCTTAACATGTTATTATTTTTCTTTAGGGAAATTCAAATCAATTATGATGAAGATGTTACGTTATTCTTGTTGCTCTTCTTCATCTTGGTGTTGTTGATGTTGCGTTGCCTTAAATCAACGGCACCAAATCAAACGTATGTTAAGTGTAGGGGTGGTGGTGTTTATATGTCCGTGCATACGAAGGCGTCCTTTAGTCTTGACAGACTATGAATACCCACTGTAAAGGTGTCTGCGCGTTACATTTTTGTAGCAAGAGTTGCGCAATCACCAACCACACCTCCCCTGAGTCGACATTGTTGAAAACCAGATGCAAGTGGAGGTTCAGGACGACTGGAAACAATGCCGAGATAAGCAGAAAGCCAAGTACGTCCAAGTACGTCCACGGATGGAATACTGCTGCCATATCTGGGCAGGAGCTGCTAAAAAATACCGCCCCCTTAGGTAAACACTTCATCAAATCTCCACACTAACGCAATGTACTTGCAATAACCCTTATCCCTGAGTGGCTTCCGGGCCTTGATAAGTGGTGACCACTGTGTAAAAGAAAAAAAAAAAAAAAAAAAAAAACATACAGCGCCTAGAATTCTCAAATGGTCACCCCTCTGCTCCTGATACTAGCCAGGCTCAATGTTGCTTAAATTTGGTGACCTGACGAGAACCGGTGTGTCAATGTGATTATGCCGTACATTGCTTTGGTTCTAAATAACGTACATTGCGTATATTTGAATCGTGGTGTGTTGAATGTGTATGCATGCCATTTCTAATGTCTATGCTTCTTATCATAAACAGACCATATGTCTGTATGTCGGTTGTATAACGGACTGTTGTCCTTGTATCCTTAATGTCTTTTTTACGGCCCGTGATTCGTCTCATCTAGTGGTGTTAATGCGCGCATATCAGAACAAATAACAACGTATATACATAACGATATGCCTGTTCTGTTATATATTTTATTCACTCCCAGGTATTCGTCGTAGTGATTGACGATTTCTGGCTTAGGGTAGTTCTTCTACATCTCCATTCTGAGACTTCTCCTACTTCATAGGGTGACCCATATTAGCCGTCTGTCCCTCTTGACATCTCGAATCCAACTTAACGATGCTTGTGCAGACAGGAACACGTGACATGTGACACGACACTTCCAGTCTCCGTTCGGATACTTTCCGGTGCAAACTTGACCAGTTCACAGTTTGACATGTTTTGACAACTTGTCATATGGCGATTCCAATCTCTGTTGTCCACTCATCACTAGATAGATAAATAATTATATAGACAGATCTATCTATCTATCTATCTATCTATATATATATATATATATATATATATATATATATATATATATATATATATATATATATATATTATTGTTGGGACAATTAATCGGAATCAGGAATCAGAAAAATCAGAACATTTGGGGGTATTCGAATCGATATTGGAATCAGAAAAATTGAAGCCTGTTTTTCGATGCCAAAATGATTCTTTTAATTGTCTTTTTTTATTTGATTTTGTTTAAAGTAAAATCTTCCATTGCTGATAATAATGATAAAATAATGAACATTTATTGATTTCATAATATCAGTGACGCTAAAATCGATAGATCATCCTTCACAAGTGTATTCTGACGTTTAGGAAAATATCTGTATATTTAACATGTTTCTTTTTTTTTACGAAAATCGGGGAAAATAACAATCTTATAGTAAAATAATGAGAGATTTATAAAGAATCGGAATCAGTAATTGTATCGGAATCGGGAAAAATATTGGAATCGCCCCATCACTAATATACATATACATATACATATATATATATATATATATATATATATATATATATATATATATACATATATATGTATATGCATATGTATATATATATATATATATATTAGTGATGGGACGATTCCAATATTTTTCCCGATTCCGATACAATTACTGATTCTGATTTTTTATAAATTTCTCATTATTTTACTATAAGATTGTTATTTTCCCCGATTTTCGTAAAAAAAACATGTTAAATATACAGATATATATATATATATATATATATATATATATATATATATATATATGTATATATACATATACACATATATATATGTATATATATATATATATATATATAATTTATATTGATATGTATAGGTATTGAATGAGCACTCTTGCATTAACCTCATTAAAACTTTATTGGTTATTTAACCTTTGAAAAATATTAAACGGGACGAGGCTTGCTGTTTGTTGCTGGTGCTGGTCTAGCCGCACTGAAGAGTTGTGATACAACGAAATAGTAATGTGGATGACTATATATTTCAAGCCCCCCCCTCTTTGAGTAGAGCACTGTCGTAAATGTATCTCAACCGCTGCTTAATTGGCTATAAAGTGAAGATTGCTGTTTGTTTGCTGGTGCTGGTCTAGCCGCACTGAAGAGTTGTGATACGACGAAACAGTAATTGGCTATAAAGTGAATATTGCTGTTTGTTTGTAAGTAGACAGGCAGCTCAAGCAGTGTAAAAGCAATGGGCGAGTGTCGATTTAAATGGACATTTGATGAGGTCATTTACAAGCGCCGATCCCATATAGATAGATAGATAGTTACACTGAATTTTCCTTTTACCACTGAATAGTTTGCTTCTTTATTGCTCCGTCCTTCGTTTGCCAATGAAACCATTTTTATTTCCAATTAAAAAGCCTGATCTTCGTTCGCTTTGGTGCTGAGCAATGTTAATATTGCCAAAAGGGCTGTGCATATTTCTTATTAAATGTTTTCAAATAAACACATTGATCTTCCAAAATATAAATGATACTGACCCATTTGGTTTGATGTTTTCCGATTCCACACGCCAATCATGTGCCAAACGGTTTACAAACGTTTGTGCTGATAATGAAACTGGTTTTATCTACATCTTATTCATAGAACCAGCTTTGAAAGGTATGAACTTTCATTTATCAGTATACTTCAATCTATGGTCATTTATGTTGATGACACTACCATCTATGGTAGCACATCTAAGACCGTAAACGATCAAGTTCTCTCTGATTCTCTCTCCTCTGATCTTGAGCAAGTGGTACAATGGGAAAAGAGGTGGTTTGTTACTTTTAATGCATCTAAAAACAAGCTTTTATCTTTATATATCATCAACGTTCTGATCCCCATCTGGCATCAATTGAAATGAATGGCTCTCGTCTTTAGTGAGGCCTCATGTTTTGACAAGCTTCTGGGCTTGACCTTTACTCCTGATCTTAAATGGAACACATACATTAAATCCGTTGCCAAGGCCGCTGGGAAAATGGGTGTCTATATAAAAGCAAGGTACGTCAAGGATGGAGTACTGTTGCCACATTTTGGCAGGAGCTGCTAGAAAGGACTTATCCTGCCTTGATATAGTTCAAAATAGACTTCGTAGCCTCATAGGGGATGACCTTTTCTCTTCCTTGCAACCTCTTTCTCACAGAAGAGATGTTGCGAGTTTGTCTCTGATGTATCGTTATTTTCATGGAAGGTGTTCAACTGAGCTTCAATCTATGGTCCCCCCTCGCCAAACTTTCACAAGAAACACTCGTCTAGCTGTACACACTATCAATAATTCCCCCCACTCTTTATCTGTGCCTAAACCTAAATGTAGATTCCATGAACAAAGCTTCTTCCTTAGAACTGCACGCCTATGGAATTGTCTTCTGCTTTTCTGCTTTCCAGCTGACTACAATATGGTTGTCTTCAAGTCTAATGTAAACACGTTTCTGATGAACCGTTCCATATAAGTTAACAAATTTACCGAATTTCCATTACTAACGGTTACTATATTGTCCAATTTCTACTGTAAACTCTTTAACACTTATCCTCGAATGGCTTCTTGGCCTTGATAAGTGGTGATGCCTATGTAAAAAAAATTTTTTTTTTATTTTACAAAGGAGTCACCACTTATTAAAGCCTGGAGGCCACTCGAGGATAAGAGTTAATGATTGTACAGTAGTCAATGGTTAAAAGTTAAAAAAATTTCCATTTGTACAAGTAAAATCCAAGGAAATCCCGTAATTGGAAGAAGATGGTCCATAATAATCCAAAGGTAGAAATCCATGGAATAATTCACAAAAATGTGTGCAAGGAAAAAATAATATTAATAAAAGAAAAATAAGATGTGCTTTTCACTCTACTTCGAAGACATAACTATAATTTACTTTAATTTTACCATCTTGGATCATTTTGGTAAATTCAATTGTAATTTTCATTTTATATATATATATATATATATATATATATATATATATATATATATATATATATATATATATACCACCGTTTTTGGCAATTTTATAAGTTACAAATCACAGAGACTATTGATCAGAATTTATAAAATGAAAGCTCGTTGGAAAGGTAGTGAGCTATGTGCCATTTGCCCTTAAGATCGCACATTAAGAGGATCATCTACCATTCAGAGTCTATTTTTGGCACGTTTTTTACAGCCATAAAATGTTTCAATCATAGTCATTTGTTTTCCTAGTTTTCCATATGAATTACAAAATATTTGATATTTCTTCCAAACCTCCCGCCTTGATGGAAGGGAGATTAAAGCTTTCCACTATAGTTTCAAATGGCCTGAAATAACTGCAAGGGGAGACTTGATTCCAAATATTTCTCATGTGTTATATCTCCCCATCTTTGGTTTTGGTTTTTGTACATTAAGTAAATTTCACTGTGCATAAGGACGATTTGATACTGGAGATATTCATAATCGTACCTTATTTCCAAAAGAGGGGAGATATAACATATGAGAAATATTTGGAATCAAGTCTCCCCTTGTTGTCATTTCAGATCATTTGAAACCATAGCAGCAAGTTATAGTCTCCCTTTCATCCAGGCCAGAAGTTTTGGGTATATATATATATATATATATATATATATATATATATATATATATATATGTATATATATATATGTATGCAATTATGCAAATGCAACTTCCTCTGTGTGTGTGTGAGTTCGTTTCTTATAGACTCCGAAACGGCAGAACAGATTTTCTTTAAAATTTACAGAACTTTAGTGTATAAGTCTGGGAGTTATCTTCGTTAAGTTTGGTCTCAGAATACCATCGATAATTACCGATAATCGATAATCGAAACCGTTATTTCAATTCGTCTATCATCGGTAAAGCCAATTTTTCCATGTCGTCGCTTAGCAACAATGATAGAACAACGGGCCGTGAAAATTCTACTGTGAGTAAGTTTATAGCGTTTGTTTTTTTTGTTTTTTTTTTTGCACGACGTGGTCTGTAGGTTCAAACTCTGCACGTAAATGTCTTCATTTTTGTTTTCATTAACTGCAAAGAATTTTATATATATATATATATATATATATATATATATATATATATATATATATATATATAGATAGATAGATAGATAGATAGAGATACGAATGTGTTGCAAAAGTAATATATACAATGAAATAATACATATTTCTATGTGTGCGTTTGTGTGTTTGCGTGTTTGTTTTCGTGTGTGGGTGCGTTTGGTTGTTTATGTGTTTGCGTTTGTGTATAATTGTGTGTAATTATGTGTGTGTTGGTGCATATGTGTGTTAATGTGTGCGTGTGTGTATATGTGTGTGTGTGTATGTGTTTGTTTTGAGTGATTGTGTTTAGTTGTGTTTGCGTTTGTGTAGACTTGTGTGTGCATGGGTGTGTTTTGTGTGCGTGTGCACGTTTTTATGTGTTTGGTTGTGTTCGTGTTTGTATGTGTTTTTGTATGTGCGTGTTTGGCTGTGTGTATGATCGTGTGCGTGCGTTTTGTGTGTGTGTGCGTGTGTGTGCAAATGTGTGAATGTCAACAGGTTATTTTATCGCAGGTTATACGTACTTCTGCGCATGCGCGCGTGTGAATGCTGGTAGGTTATTTCACAATTTCCTTTGAAAATAAAAAAAGGCAAAGAAGAAAAAGTCATCTTTTTGTGAGCTCGAAAATTCCTTTCTTTCTTGTAATTCCCGATTCCACGCTTGAGTCACAGCTTTTATTTTGATTTCCAGACACTGGTGAGAAAACTGTTTGCGGCAGCCGGAACTCCATGTTTCCGCCCCCCCCCGCCCATCCGGATCTTTCTTTATTTCAAACCGTAATTCATTTCACTGTCAAACGTTATTACTCATTACTCTTATTCAATGATTTATTGACATTTTTTTTTTATAAAGATTTAACTACTTGTCAAGGCTCAAAGGCCACTCGAGAATAAAGATTTATGAGCGTAAGATGGCCGCTGAGACAACATGATCAGTAATGGCGGAACTTAGGTAGAGTCTAATGATTTAAGAGGGCGGCTCGATAATAACTGGTTTACACTAGGCTTGAAAACAGTCACGTTATAGTCAGCTGGGAAGCAGCTCCGATGTATTGTGTTGCACCGACAGGTTGTTCTAGGAAAGAAACTTTGCTCGTAGAATTTTCGCTTAGTTTTGGGCACGGATAAAGAGACGGGGACATTGTTGACAGTGGTTGTAGTTCGATGAGTATTTGTTGTAATGTTTTGCAGTGGATCACAGATTGAAATCTATGAAAACAACGAAAACTACATATGGCGTATTTTTGTAGATCACGCTGATTTGTCACAGAGATGCCGAAACACGTGTTTGTGGGTAACTATATCACCCCCCACACACACGTATATACATGTATGTGTGTGTATATCACACTGATATGTCGTAGAGATGCTGAAACAGGTGTTTGTGGATAACTAAATAACTCACACACATGCAGATGTGTGTGAGCGTGTGTGTGTGTGATATCACACTGGATAAAACTGAAACACGTGTTTGTGGATAACTATATTTCTCTCTCTCTCTCTCTCTCTCTCTCTCTCTCTCTCTCTCTCTCTCTTTCTCTCTCTCTCTCTCTCTCTCTCACACACACACACACACACACATGCGCACGCGCGTGTGATTTGATAATTAACTATTTGTATCTACAGGCCAGCACTTATTCCGGCTTTTTAAGACACATCAGTGTAGCTATATATAACTGTCTCGTCGATAACATGATTTGAGCCTTAAACCTCAAGCTTGATAGCATTTGCTCTGTTATAATTTGGGCACCACTTTGGTGATGAAATGATTATGAGAAACGTTCCAAAAGTCATGACTCCAATTTTTTATTCTGCCCAAATTGATCAGAGAGAATTGCATTGTTACGATGACTGAACTTACGAATTCATGTCCTGAAAGTTTCATCTCTCTGTTGCAGATATTGACAGTGTGAGACTCTAAGAAAGCAATTATGGACGTGCATCAGAAGTGATGTGTCATTGAATTCCTTCATGCCGAAAACATAGAATCAAGCAAGTTCACCAGGAACTATTGAACATTTACAATGTTGGTGTAGTTAGGAGATGGGTTATTCGATTTCAGAAATTATCTTTTTACTTTTTTCTAAATAAACGAAAGAATAAAACCGACTGTGCCATTGACTTCTGGAAATAAAGCAATAAATAAAAAATAAAACAGACAAAGGAAAGTCTCGCCAAACAGTTGTATCGATTTCTTTTTATTTTCTCTCTTGAAGAGGAGATATTACTCTTGAAAATTAGGGACATTAACACCTACCATTTTGTGCCACACATTATGTTGGCAAATAAACGTAATATAATTGAAAATTATTGAAAATTCCTTCTAATATTGGCATTATTCTTTTATATACTAACTCGTGTTTCCCACAAACTGAATTGACATAGCCTTCAAACACAACTCCTTTCAAAGAATAAGTTATTTTATTAGAATAAAATCCTATTCCAGTAGCTTATTTCCAATATTTGCAGGCTTGTGGAACTCTTTTCTTGCTGACTGTTTTCCACCTGTCTATAGCCGTAATCTTTTCAAGGCCAATTCTCCTGCAATAATCATTTTTTGTTTCTGTTAGTGCCTTACCTCAAGTGGCTTCACACCTTGTCTGGAGCAATTTCCATTAAATAAATAGTGAAAGACACTCACCTGAAAAACAAAACAACAGAAAATCAAAATTTTTATATCAGTAAATACAAAATACAAAATGGCATAGAGTCTAATGGTCTAGGAGACCAATGTTCAATCCCTTATCAGAGCATACCAAAAACTCAAGAAATGGCACTTGGTACCGTTATACTAAACATACAGTATTTCAACAAGTAATCCTGAAAAAAAAAGTTGCACTTTCTCCTGTATCCCAGTGCAGTTATTAATGAGAAGGAAACCTTTGTGTCACTCTTGACTATGGTCGAGCACTTTATTTTTTAAAATGTATGATCATTAAAATTATTAATCTTGGTATATCTATATATCTATAAAAGTGAACGTGTCTCTGTGTGTGTCTGTATCTGTGTGTATATTTCCCTACCGAACTACTCTGTCAATTCTTCAGTCTACAGACTCGAGATTTGACATTTGGGGAAAATCTTTTTATTCGTTTTTCAGCCAGAAATATGTCCAACGATTTGACATTTGTTCTACAAGTACTTTAATGGTGAATGCTCCGACGAACTACACGCACTTGTGCCCCCTTGATGTGAATACCCCCGACCAACCCGACAAGCAGCAAAATCCCACCCCTACACAGTAGAGATCCCTAGATGTAAGAAAGCCTTTTACTCCAATAGTTTCTTCCCAAGAATTGCTAGTCTTGGGAACTCCCTTCTGGGATTCTGCTTTCCTAACTGTACTGATATGCAGAAGTTCAAGTGCAATATGAACAGACATCTTGCTGCTCAACTCCCTACATAGTATCCCTGCAACTAATGTACCTGTTAGTAGCCCCCTAGCATCAAAGTGTCACTGTGTCTTGTTTGGGGTGAAAATAGAATAATAATAATAATAATAATAATAATAATAATAATAATAATAATAATAATAATAATAATAATAATAATAATAAATTCCATAGCGGCCTTTTGTTACAACCGTAAAAGCATTAATCTGAGTAATCTCGTAGTTGTCAGAATACATCTAGTTATTACGGTTTATCTCCAATATCCTTATAGAAGTGTGTGACATATTACCATTGTATAGACTTAAAAAGTTGAGGTTTTTTCTAATGAAAATTCAACACACAGCACGTTGTTTTCTGTTTTTTTTTCTGAATAACTTTTTATATAAATTCTAACTGAACAGAAGTCAATTCACTTGCATATTTTTTTTTAATTAAAAAAATCTATAAAAATATAATAATAAAAAAAAACATACAGTCTCTTCTCAACATGACCCTTTTTAAAATATAAAATAAAATAACCAATTTAAAACCGTAAACAGACAGCCAGGTTCTTTTTTTTTTTCATTTATATATTTTGGAGAGAAAATGGTTTTAATGGTTTTGAACTGATAAAGAGCGCCGATAAAAGGTGGTAATTCGTTTCTCATTAATTAATGTTTGCGATGATGTTTTTTTTTTGTTGTTTTTTTTTGTGACACTGGACAAGTAAATTAATATTTAGATCCTGCGATGAAAAGAGGATAGCCACAAACAAATGAATCGGTAGACGAGAAAATAAGTAAATATGGACAACAGCGGACAAAATTAATCTGTGATGGTGGTCTATGCTTATAAGCTACTTAGACTAGCCCCCCCCCCCCTCCCCGGCTAGCCCTTCCCTCATAAAATCTGTGTATGCATTTACAAAAGTATAGCACACTGACATAGAGAACGCTGTCACCCGGATGAATCATTAATGACGATTTTTATGTCGAAAGTAAAACGCGGTTCATCTTTATTAATCAAAAGCAACGGCACTTGAAGAATATGGAATCCTTAATATATTTAGAAAACATGGTTCAAGCACCCCCTCCTCCTCCTCCTCCTCCTCCCTTTCGCTCTCTCTTATGTTTCTATTTCCTTTTCATTCCGTTCGTCTCCTCAAGTCCTTACTTAGTTATCTCTTAGCAACCGGGGTCTCCCGTCTAATCGGCGGCTCAACGTGTCTGAAGAGAGTCACATAGTTCAACGCTTGTTGAATTGAGAGCCCCTCTTCTCTTTCCGAACAAAATTTCGTAAGACATATATGAGTGGACGAAACACAAGGACACCTATTTTAATGTTTCAAGTTTTGCCTATTCTTGTATATTGTCTACTTGGTTCGTTTTTGTTTTTTCTGTTTCTGGATTTTTTTTTAAGATAAGGGTTGATTATTCGTATTATTTGGATTCTTCGGACTACTGATCTCATCTTGAGTGTTATTTTCCCACATTTGTAGTTTTATATTAAAAAAACAACATATATATAGTTTTATATTTAACAAACATATTTATAGTTTTATATTTAACAAAAACATTTTTTAGTTTTATATTTAACAAACATATTTATAGTTTTATATTAAACAAAAACATATTTTAGTTTTATATTAAACAAACATATTTATAGTTTTATATTTAACAAACAACATATTTGTAGTTATATTTAACAAACAACATATATATAGTTTTATATTTAACAAACAACATATTTGTAGTTTAATATTTAACAAACAACATATTTGTAGTTTAATATTTAACAAACAACATATTTGTAGTTTTATATTTAACAAACAACTTATTTATAGTTTTATATTTAACAAACAATATATACATAGTTTTATATTTAACAAACAACATATACATAGTTTTATATTTAACAAACAACATATACATAGTTTTATATTTAACAAACAACATATTTATAGTTTTATATTTAACAAACAACATATTTATAGATTTATATTTTACAAACAATATATACATAGTTTTATATTTAACAAACAACATATACATAGTTTTATATTTAACAAACAACATATTTATAGTTTTATATTTAACAAACAACATATTTATAGTTTTATATTTAACAAACAACATATTTATAGTTTTATATTTAACAAACAATATATACATAGTTTTATATTTAACAAACAACATATACATAGTTTTATATTTAACAAACAACATATTTATAGTTTTATATTTAACAAACAACATATTTATAGATTTATATTTTACAAACAACATATTTATAGTTGTATATTTAACAAACAACATATATACAGGTTTATATTAAACTAACAACATATTTATAGTTTTATATCTAAAAAACAACATATTTATAGTTTTATATTTAACAAACAACATATACATAGTTTTATATTTAACAAACAACATATTTATAGATTTATATTTAACAAACAACATATACATAGTTTTATATTTAACAAACAACATATTTATAGATTTATATTTAACAAACAACATATTTATAGTTTTATATTTAACAAACAACATATTTATAGTTTTATATTAAACAAACAACATATACATAGTTTTATATTAAACAAACAACATATACATAGTTTTATATTAAACAAACAACATATTTATAGTTTTATATTTAACAAACAACATATTTATAGTTTTATATTTAACAAACAACATATTTATAGTTGTATATTTAACAAACAACATATATATAGTTTTATATTTAACAAACAACATATACATAGTTTTATATTTAACAAACAACATATTTATAGTTTTATATTTTACAAAAGCATATTTGTAATTTTATATTTAACTAATAACATATTTATAGATTTATATTTAACAAACAACATATATACTGTTTTATATTTAACAAACAACATATACATAGTTTTATATTTAACAAACAACTTTTTTATAGTTTTATATTTAACAAACAACATATTTATAGTTTTATATTTAACAAAAACATATTTGTAATTTGTATATTTAACTAACAACATATTTATAGATTTATATTTAACAAACAACACATACATGGTTTTATATTTTACAAACAATATATTTATAGTCTTATATTTAGCAAACAACATATAGTTTTATATTTAGCAAACAACATATTTGTAGTTTTATATTAAACAAACAGCATATTTATAGTTTTATAATCAACAAATAACATATTGTAAATATTTTTATTGGTCCAAGTAGTTGTTTTTTTGTTTTTTTTTTACGTTTCTGGGTTTTTTAGATAACAGCTTATTATGCATACAATTTTGATTCTTCGAACCACTGATTTCATCTTGATTGTTCTTTTCACACCATTTCGGTCGAATTAACCTCCGGCTTTCTTCAGGTGTATTGTGTCGAACTCGGGATTTCTTTCTTTTGAGCTTGGAAATCAGCATGGAAGTAACGCCATCTATTTTTTTTTTAACTAAAAAAGTTGAAGAGCTATGAAGACGTGAGTGATACTATTAAAACGAACGACCTTTTGTGCTCCAGAATTTATTTTTCTGCATTTTCACCAGCATTCGCAATGCACTTTTGCCAGTGATTCAATAATGTATCTCTGCTTCTGACGCACGTCCATAACAATGCAATTTGCAATCTCCTCTGATTCATTCGGGCGGAATAAATATATGAGGCATTACTTTTGAACCGGTGCATGTGTGAGGACAATTCTCCATATATATTCAAGGAATTTTTATCTAAAGACTTAAAATTTGGTATATAGGGTAGTCAGACATGTGCAAATTTTTTCATCGGTTTTCATCCGGGAGAAAGAGCTGCTAAGGAATAAAAATTAAAAAATTGGTACTTGGGGGGGGGGGGTCATCGGATTTTTATCTGTCTGTCAACTGTTTCATGACAGTGCATGTGCGAATCGTTCACATGACAGATTTTTATTTTTTATTTTTACATGGGGCGTCACCACTTATCAAGGTCCGAAGGCTACTCAGGGATAAGGGTTATTGCGTGTACAGTAATCAATGAGATAGTATTGTAGTAATCATTAGTACTGGGGGGTTTTGATAGAGTGTCTTACTTAAGGGGGCGGTTTGTCAGGAGTTTGTTTATGTTGGACTTGAAGACGTCCAAGTTGTAGTCAGGTGGGAAACAGGCAAGTGGCAGAGAGTTCCACTGGCGTGCAGTTCTAAGAAAGAAGTTTTGCTCATGGAATCTACGTTTGGATTTAGGCACAGATAAAGAGTGGGGAAAATTATTGACAGTAGTTTCAGCCAGACGGGTGTTTCTCGTGAAAGATTGGGGAGGTGGGACGAAGGATTGAAGCTCAGACGAGCACCTGCCATGGAAATAACAATAAAACAAAGACAGGCTTGCAACGTCTCTTCTGTGGGAGAGAGGTTGCAGGGAAGAGAAAAGGGCATCCTCCACAAAGCCACGAAGTCTATTTTATACTCTGTCAAGGCAGAATAGGCTGTTTTTAGCAGCTCCTACCCAGATGTGGCAGCAGTACTCCATCCTTGGGCGTACTTGGCTTTTATACAGATAGAGAATTGCATCAGTAGTGAGATATCTTCTGGAGCGGTAGAAGGATCCCACAATTTTCCCAGCGTTCCTGGCAACAGACTTGATGTACGTGTTCCATTTCAGATCAGGAGTAAAGGTCAAACCCAGAAGCTTGTCAAAACATGGAGCCTCCTCAAGACAAGAGCCATCCATTTCAATTGATGCCAGATGGGGATCAGAGCGTTGATGATGTAAAGATAGAAGCTTGGTTTTGGATGCATTAAAAGTGATCAGCCACCTCTTCCCCCATTGTACCACGTGCTCAAGATCAGAGGAGAGAGAATTAGAGAGAACTTTGTCATTTACGGCCTTTGATGTGTTGCCATAGATGGTCGTGTCATCAGCATAGATGTCAACGAATGATTTAAGTATGTGTTTTTGGAGATCATTGATGTAGATCAGGAAGAGAGTTGGGCCCAGGATGGATCCCTGGGGGACTCCAGCATTAATACTGTGAGCCTCTGATTTCTGCCCATCAACCACTACTCTTATGAACCTATCAGAGAGAAATGATTTAATGATTGAGAAAACATTTCCGGTAATACCATAGCTGGAAATCTTGTGAAGAAGGCCCTTATGCCATACCTTATCGAAGGCCTTCGATATGAGAAGAGCAATTGCCCTGGAAAGGAAACCTTTGTCAAGAGATTCATTAATCCTATGTGATATAACCATTAGCACATCTGTTGTAGATCTTGCAGAGCGGAAACCATATTGCATGTCACTAAGAAAGTTGTTTCTGTTGAGATGGTTGACTACTTCTTTATTTAGTATGGATTCCAACAACTTACTCATGACACATAGAAGACTTATTGGTCTGTACTGAGAGGGAGATAACTTTTCACCTGAATTCTTAAATACAGGGCATGCTGATGAGGTTTTCCAGGGTGTTGGAAAGCACTTCTCCTTAAGGCAACGCTTAAACAGTTTTGTAAGTATGGGGGCAATTCTGGTTGGAGCTTTTTCAGCACTATAACTGGAATGCCATCAGGACCAGTTACTTTACTGGAATCAAGGTTCTTGATTAGCTTGGCGACCTCATGCACAGATATTTGTATGTTGCATAGCGTGTTGTCTGTTATAGGAGAAAATACAGGGAGTTGATGGTCATTGTTGCATAGGGTAGTATTAGCTGCAAAGTTCTTTGCAAATAGTCTGGCCTTATCTGATGCTGACGAGATGACCTCAGGTCCATTGATGATAGTTGGGATAAAACGCACGCTTCTGTTCAAGAACCTGTTCGCTATTTGCCAAAACTGGTAGGAACCAAGCCGCTGCTGAGCTACTTTGGATTTAACATACTGACCATATAGCTCTCTTGCATTTTTTATTACTCTTTTACAGTGGTTGCTGGCAGTTCTGAAAGCAGCTTTAGTCTCAATACATCTATTATGTTGGTAGCTATGGAAAAAGTGATTTCTGTGTGCGATGGCAGCAGCACATTTTGGGGAGAACCATGGCTGGCTGTTGGGTTTTTGTTGGAACTTTTTGGATGGTATGAATCGATCTATGCCTACAATTAACCATTCGGTCAGGTCTGATACTATAGAGGACACATTCTTTTTAAACATGGAATGCAGAGGTAGGTCAGATATGAATGTACGGAAGCTATCCCAGTCAGCCATTGAGTATCGATATATAGTACGGTGGAGAGGTACGTCTGAAGACTTATTACATTTCATTTTTATCTTAACTGTTACAACGGAGTGGTCAGAGGATCCCAGAGGAGATAGAACGGAATATGAACACAGCTCAGGGGAAGTTGAGAGGAAAAGGTCTAGAAGGCTTGCATATTGACCAGGTGTATCGGGCACACTGGTGGGTTCGGGAACAATCTGAGTGAGGTCATAAGCAATGGCAAAATCATGACAAAACCTCCCCTCGTCATCGGTTTTATTTGAGTGGGTCAGCCATTCCACATTATGGACATTGAAATCACCGCAAATGTGAATAATGTTAGCCGAAGGATGAGCAGACAGGATGTGGTCAATTTTCTCAGATATGCTCTTAAAGATAGTAACCCCACTGTTGTGAGGGCGATAGAGGGCAAATATAAATGCAGTGGTGTAAGCTAGTGCAACCTGGAAGCACATATAAGGTAAATTAGGGTCTTCTCTGGAGATATCCCTACCACATGGAAAGCCATCTTTGATATAGGCACATATTCCATGCCCATGGCGATCTTGGGGGTCAGATTTAGATGTTAAGTTAGAGTATCCTTCAATTATGAATTCGTCTAGGGAAGTGGTTGGCCCTATGCCAGTTTCACTTAGAAAGAATATGTCCGGTTTCGTCTCCTGTAATTGTGTTTCAACCTCTGGAAGGTTGGAACGTAGACCCCTGATGTTGGAGAAGGAGACCTGGTAGTAGGGGTCTATGTTGGAGGATGGGGTTCTAGGTTTATTCTAGGTTTATTCGTGTTTATTTTTTGGAGATTTGTCATGATTGTTGAGGTTTTGGGGTTTGTGGAGCAGGTTGGTAGATTTGGTTGGAGCAGGACAGAGAGGGAAAATAAGAAAGAAAAAGACAAGAAATTTTTTGTTTTGTTTTGTTTTGTGGCACATGATAAGGTAAGAATCAGTAGGTTTGAAAAAACTTTATAAAGATCGTGTCAAGCTGGCCTAAGTTATGGTACTTGACTCACTGTCTTTAGGTTTTGGTTTCGATCTTAGCTCGAGTATTTTTTTTTTTACGTACAAAAAAACATAATACTCGCATGCATATGTTTCAGTTTCTTTTCTGTTTTTTTTTACTTCATTATTTTAAATGAATTTAACGTTACGTTTAATACCGGGCAACGTTGGGTACATCTGCTATTTATATTTATACTAACAGTTCAGTCTGGCTTTGTTCGGACCCTATGTACTGTTCATAACTTTATGTGTATATGTATATATATTTAAAAGCTTGACTCATGTCCAGCTAACCTACATCCAAAATTTCAAGTGTTTTGATCCAAAATTGGTGGAGGAGTTTGGTAGAGTCTGCAAAGGTCAACTCTTTCAACTTTGACCTCTTGGTAGCCAAATTTTCGCCCGAAAACTGATTAAAAAGCTTGCTTCATGACTGAATACACTTTATGTAAAATTTCAAATGTTTAGACCCAAAATTTGCTGAATAGTTTGCTAGAGTCCGTAAAGGTCAAATCTTTTGAACTTTGACCTATTGGCAGCCAAATTTTCGGCCAAAAACCGATTAATAAACTTGCCCTCTGTCTGCATACACTTTATGTAAAATTTCAAATATTTAGACCAAAAATTGGCTGAGTAATTTGGTAGAGACAGGGGATGGCAATTTTTTTTTTAACTTTGACCCCAATTTTAACCCCTTAAACATTAATTGTTTTGGGCTCAAATCAAATTAAAATGTTTGATCCATGTCCAAGTAACCTACATCTAAAATTTCAAGTGTTTAAATCCAATTTAGCGGAGGAGTTTGGTAGAGATCTTGTTGAACCGTTCCTTTAAACAATCAAATTCTACCCGACTTACACTATTGACGGTTACTACACTATAATCTTATATTCATTAAGCTTTATCCTCGGGTCTCAATAAGTGGTGGTTCCCTTGTAAAAAAAAAAAAAATAAAAGTATTTCTCAAGTTTTTTGCAGCTGTAAGAGCTCAGATCAAGATAAAAAGCTAATCATTTCATATGATTAAAAAAAAAAAAAAATAGACAGATAGACATGGCCACACGTTCATCTTTTTGCTTATTATTATTTTTTTTTTCTTCGGGCCTTCCACTAAATTAAGCCCAGCTTCACTGGTGTGATAGGCACGTTCGGTAAATTAACCCACATTCTATAATTCCCACCTTCCTTTTCCCATTTTATTTCCATATCAAATCATTTTTCCTTGCCAACCCCCACCCCCCGCTTCCTGTCCAAAAATGGATTCGTCCATCTTGACTGCCCATTTGTTTTCTTTACATATTTTTACATTTTTTTTTCCTCCGTTTTTACGTTATAATTAGATTAAGATTCGGCATTTTTTTTTTTTCAATAGGCATCACCACATTATCAAGACCCAGAGGCCACTCAAGGATAAGGGTTAAAGAGTGTACAGTAGAAATTGGACAATATAGTAATCATTAGTAATGAAAATTTGGTAAATTTGATAACTTATATGGAACGGCTCATCAAGAACTTGTTTACATTAGACTTTCCGGCATATTTCTTGAGACATTTCACTATTGCATTATTTCCCCTGCTTTCTAGACGGTGATAGCTGATTTGCCGTCCCCGTCAAAACATCTTCCAACAGATATTTTAATTGAAGAAATTATTATCATTATTATTATTATTATTATTATTATTATTATTATTATTATTATTATTATTATTATTATTGTTATTGTTGTTGTTGTTGTTGTTGTTAAAATGTTTTGATTCATAATGATTTGGACGATCCTGTTTATAACTATGCATCAGGACAATCAAATAATAAGAAGCCTCCGACCTCAGTATTTATTTATTTTTACATAGGTGTCACCTTTTTATCAAGGCCCAGAGGGCACTCGAGGATAAGGGTTAAAGAGTGTACAGTATCAGAATCATAGTAATCGTTAGCAGTAGAGATTCGGTAAATTTGTAAACTTAAGTGGAACGGCTCATCTAGAACTTGTTTGCATTGGACTTGAAGACGGACATATTTTAGTCAGCTGGAAAGCAGGCAAGCGGAAGACAGTTCCACGGGCATGCCGTTCTAAGAAAGAAACTTTGTTCATGGAATCTACATTTATTTTTAGGCACAGATAAAGAGTACGGGAATTATAAAAATATCGAATTTTGGATTCAAGTCAGTTCGCTATCCGTTTCCGTTTTGGCAAGATTGAACCAGTTCTGATACGGACTACATTGATTCTTCGCCGATCTAATGCCGTCATCTTTGTTCTAGAGAATTACTCACAACTAGAGATCGTGGCTGCATTGGTTCTACATTGATTTGATTTACTGCCGCCATATTTGTTCAACTTAATAGCTCAATACTTAACAATTATCATTGTTATTATTATTATTATTATTATTATTATTATTATTATTAGTAGTAGTAGTAGTAGTAGTAGTATTAATATTATTACTATTATTATTAGTAGTAGTATTAGTATTATTATTGTTATTAGTAATAGTATTATTATTATTATTATTATTATTATTATTATTATTATCATTATAAGGGCAATATAATAAGAAGGCCAGCTGGTTGGGAGAGGTCAGAGAAAGACTATCAGAAATGCAGCAGATGAAGAACATTGAGATAACCATCGATGACGTGAAGGCTGGCATAAGAAGGATGACAAACTGGAAGGCACCTGGTCCAGATGGAGTGATAGGCTTTTGGTTTAAACAGTTTCCATGCCTTTATCCACCTATAGCCGCTGCTCTGCAAAGGGTTGTAGAGTCGGGAGATGTCCCTGATTGGCTTGTGAAGGGAAGAACAACACTGATTAGGAAAGATCCTGCAAAGGGAACAGATGCCAATAATTATAGACCAATTAAATGTCTGCCACTGATGTGGAAACTGTTAACTGGAATATTTGCAGAGAAAATTTATGAACATCTTGAGAGTAATGGTGTTTTTCCTGACGAACAAAAGGTGTGCCGGAAAGGCTCGAGAGGTACCAAAGAGCAACTACTAATTGACCAAAGCATTAATGTAGGATGCGAAGAAGAAGAAGAAGAAGAAGAAGAAGAAGAAGAAGAAGAAGAAGAAGAAGAGGAATCTGAGCGTATTATGTATCGATTACAGAAAGGCTTATGATATGGTTCCTCATTCATGGATACGTGAAACACTATTGATGATGAAGGTTGCTAAGAATGTGGTAGGGCTTTTGGAGACAAGTATGGCTCAATAGAAAACGGTGCTGACAGCAAACAGAGAGGAGATGGGGCAGGTTGGCATTAAATATGGAACATTTCAAGGAGATTTGTTATCGCCATATCTTTTTGTAATGATAATGATGCCGCTGAGTATGCTCTTGAAGAGAGAAAAACTGGGGTATAACTTTGGATCTGGTGACAGACGCCTCAACCATCTACTGTTCATGGATGATTTGAAAATATTCGGTAGAAATGAAAAGGAGATGAAGAGACTGGTAAAACTTGTGGGGACATACTCAGAAAACATTGGGATGGAGTTTGGGATTAGTAAATGTGCGGTGCTGGTGATGAAAAGAGGAGTAAAGGTTCATTCGAATGGAATAGTGCTGCCAAATGGAGAAATCATGAAAGAAATAGAAGATACAGGATATAAGTATTTGGGAGTGCTGGAGGGTGTAGGCATCATGAACAGAGAAATGAAGGAGAAAGTCAAGAAGGAGTATCTTAGAAGAGTGAAACTAATTGCAAAGTCGAAACTGTATGGAGGAAACCTAATGAAAGCAGTGAATGCATGGGCAGTCAGTGTTTTGAGATACAGTGCAGGAATTTTAGAATTGTCTGAAAAGGGTTTTGCATGCCATGGATATCAAAACAAGAAAAGTTTTAGCAATGTTTGATATATTTCACATTCGAAGTAGTGTAGCAAGGCTGTATTAAAAGAGTAAAGACGGTGGGAGAGGATTGAAAAGTGTAAAAGATTGTGTTAGAACCGAAGAGATGTCGTTGAAGGGGCATGTGGTTAGAAGTGAGGAGTGGATGCTTAAGATTGTGGCCAATGAAGTGGAGGTATGTGAGACCAAGGCTGATTATGTGAAACGTATGGATAGAGAGAAAGGGCAGAGGAACTGGCTAGGAAGAAAATGCACGGAAGGTTATTCCAGGATATAGCAGAAGTGGCTAATGGAAGATCATGGCAATGGCTTAGAGCTGCGTATTTGGCTAAGAGTACTGAAGCTTTTGTTTGTGCAGCACAAGAGCAGGCATTAGTAACACGATTGTTAAAAAAAGTGGTTCTAGGAGAGGAAATTGCTGCAGAATGCCGGATTTGTGGTAAGACCTCAGAGTCAATTGCGCACCTTGCAGCAGGGTGTAGTGGACTGGCCCAGAGAGAGTACTGCAAAATACATGCTCACATGGGACTCTGGATATATTGGGAGGTGTGTAAGAGGGTTGGGGTGAAGTGTGCTTGAAAATGGTTTGAGGCGGTGCCTGATGAAGTGAAAACAAGCGAGGATGGCAAGGTAGAGGTATGGTGGGACAAAAGTGTCATAACGACCAAGCAACTGGAACATAATCGTCCGGATTTGGTCGTCATTGACAAGGTCTCAAAAAACTGGCAGATTGTAAACTTCTCAGTACCCTTGGACAGGAATGTGAGAGAGAAGGAGAATGAGAAGTGGAGCAATTATGCTCCATTGGCCTTGGAGATAAGACATATACACGGGGTTAAAACACAAATAATCCCGGTCATAGTTGGTACACTAGGAGTAGTATCAAGTCGTCTGGAAGGACACTTGAAAAAACTACAAATCCCCGATGTTTTAGGCGGCCTTCAAACCTCTGCAATTGTAGGTACCACCACCATCCTTAGAAAAACCCTTGATCTTTGAAGCTCCTGGTTTGGAGCCGAGATTGAGGGAAATCCACTGGAAATGAATACCATCCCTTTACAGAGAGACGTTGATAAACGAAATCAGAATTATTATTATTATTATTATTATTATTATTATTATTATTAGTAGTAGTAGTAGTAGTAGTAGTAGTAGTAGTATCAGAAGTAGTTTGGCGTAAGAATAATACTTTTCTGTAAAAAAATACGTTTATTTAACTTAAAGAATGATTGACATAAAAACTGAAAGTTAACAATTACAAGAAATATTTTAAATAGGAGAATTGTTCACATTGTTCCATTTATTTTCATATAAAATCAAAAATAATATTATAATATGACATAGTATAATATATAATATCTGTTCGAAGATGTTTCGTCGGGGATGCCAAATCATCTATTACTATCTAGAAAACAGGGGAGGTAACGCAAAAATGAAATGTCTCGAGAAATATACTAGAAAGCTTATGATTCAAAGACTTTTTCTTCCTTCCCAGAATTCCATTGACTTCTTGTCTCCTCCTTCACAACCTTTCTTGCGGACACTCCTCTCCTTCTCACACCCAAACTAGCCGTGGCATCTAGCTTGATATTCTGCCTTAATATTTATAGTCCGTCTTGTTATAGTCAGCTAACGTACTTCCTAACTTCCGGTGTGGCTGCTATCGGAAGCGGTAACAAGGTAAATTAGTCCCTTCACTTTTATTATTCATCAGCATTTCTATTGTGAAACGATTTATTGAAATAAAATAGAAGAAAAGGGCATTATTGAAAAATATACAATAAAAATTAACAAAATTATATAAAAATAACAATAAAATATGCAATAAAAATTAACAAAATTATATAAAAATAACAGTAAAATATAGAATAAAAATTAACAAAATTATATAAAAATAACAATAAAATATACAATAAAAATTAACAAAATTATATAAAAATAACAATAAAATATACAATAAAAATTAACAAAATTATATAAAAATAACAATAAAATATACAATAAAAATTAACAAAATTATATAAAAATAACAATAAAATATGCAATAAAAATTAACAAACTTATATAAAAATAACAATAAAATATACAATAAAAATTAACAAACTTATATAAAAATAACAATAAAATATACAATAAAAATTAACAAAATTATATAAAAATAACAATAAAATATACAATAAAAATTAACAAAATTATATAAAAATAACAAAAAAATATACAATAAAAATTAACAAAATTATATAAAAATAACAATAAAATATACAATAAAAATTAACAAAATTATATAAAAATAACAATAAAATATACAATAAAAATTAACAAAATTATATAAAAATAACAATAAAATATACAATAAAAATTAACAAAATTATATAAAAATAACAATAAAATATACAATAAAAATTAACAAAATTATATAAAAATAACAATAAAATATACAATAAAAATTAACAAAATTATATAAAAATAACAATAAAATATACAATAAAAATTAACAAAATTATATAAAAATAACAAAAAAATATACAATAAAAATTAACAAAATTATATAAAAATAACAATAAAATATACAATAAAAATTAACAAAATTATATAAAAATAACAAAAAAATATACAATAAAAATTAACAAAATTATATAAAAATAACAAAAAAATATACAATAAAAATTAACAAAATTATATAAAAATAAAAATTAGCTTTTATTTGCACTTTTAATAACAAGATTTAAAAAGTAAAAGCTTTTTTTTTATTTTAAATTTTATAAGAAATATATGTTTATGAAATTATAAAAATATTTTTTATTTAATTTAAAAATAGTTTTTTTTTGTAATTTATACAATAAATATATGTTTATGAAAGTATAAAAAATAAAGTTATTGAAATCCAAATAACAAAATTTCAAACATCATAAAAAAAGTATCCAATACATAATATTCTCAAAATAGTTTTAAAAGATTTTAAAGTGTTTTAAATAATTCTTTCTTTCTTTCTTTCTTTTTTTTTAAAGAACGCAAAAAAGTGTTTTCACTCATTCTTAAAAAAAATAATAATAATGATAAAACAAATTTCAATAATTTTTAATTAAAATAAGATCAAAAGAACTTTTCAATGATTATTTAAAAAAAAAAAAAGAACGATCAGAAAAACGTAAAAAAAAAAGTACATGCAAAGGGGAGCTCCCCGACAAGACTGCCTCTGAGATGGGGATATATGCTGATGACACCACACTCTATAGCAGGCACGACAGGAATACAAACGAACATATATCTAAAGTAATGGCAGAAACACTAGAGGATGACCTCCAATCAGTAGTGGAATGGGGACAAAAATGGATGGTAACGGTCAATGCCACCAAGACAAAACTGGTTTCATTCAATAATTACAAGAAACCTTCTCTACCACCTATAGCAATGGCCAACGACTCTTTATCTGAGAGTACGTCTCTCAAGCTCCTTGGCCTAACGTTCACTGGAAACATGAGTTGGAACAGTTACATCGAGGGCATTGCCAGGGCCGCTGCAAGGAAGGTGGGCTCTCTCTACCGTGCTAGAAAACTTTTAACACCCAAAAGTATCCTGTACCTCTATAAGGCCACTATTCGCCCATGTATGGAGTATTGCTGTCATATTTGGGCCGGTGCATCGGCTACTAGTCTCTCGTTCCTTGACAGGGTTCAAAAGAGAGTCGCAAATCTGATAGGCCCTAAACTGGCATCAAAACTTCAGCCTCTGTCCCATCGTCGAAACGTTGCATCCCTCTGCCTGTTCTACAAGTATTATAATGGTGAATGCTCTGAAGAACTGCAAGCACTTGTGCCCCCACGACGTGAACACCCTCGACAGACCCGACAAGCTGCAAAATCCCACCCCCACACTGTAGAGATCCATAGATGTAAAAGATCCTTCTACTCCAGTAGTTTCTTCCCCAGAACTGCTAGACTTTGGAATTCCATTCCGGGTCACTGCTTCCCCAACTGTACTGACATGCATAAGTTCAAGTGCAACGTGAACCAACATCTCGCTGCCCTAATCCCTACATAGTACCCTAGTAGATGTTTCCCCTGATAGTAGCCCCCTACACCAAAGTGGCAATGTGCCTTGTTTGGGGTGAAAATGTAATAAAAAAAAAAAAAAAAAAAAAAAGATATAAGTGTGAGAGGAATAAAGCGAAGGAACTGATTTGCTTTGTAACCGATTTCGGGTTATCTTTTGACGTCTTTTCCAGACTGCTATTCATGTCTGTATTTATGGTTTACACTAGTAAAACTTATGTGCGTATTAAAATTCATTACTTAACTTATTCTTGTGACGAAAACCCTGTGTGCGTATTCAAATTCATTACATAACAATATATAATGTGTTTCAGCATTAAGAAACCCATAAAATGGTTGATATGCTGTCAAACGACAAACTGCGGAAATGGAAATATGTTATTGTTTGTTTTTTTTTTTTTTGTAGTTATTATTTTATTTCAAGTGTTTATCATTTTTCCCCTCATTTTTTTTCCTCTCCATTGTAAGCAAAGCCTAGTGGACTTTCTCCGCCAAATCTCGTGCCGAGAAACCTGATCACATGTGATCACGTTTGTCGAAATTTCGAGAAGGAAAAGTGAGCAAAGGTTTCTGGAAGCAGCTGATGGAAGACAGGGAAATCTGGAGAGAGAGAGAGAGAGAGAGAGAGAGAGAGAGAGAGAGAGAGAGAGAGAGAGAGAGAGTTACATTGGTCCAAGCAAGGAACCCAGCCAGATAGACAGATATAGATAGGTGATGTCCTTTTTTTTCTCCATGAAACCTCTTTCTCACAGGAGAAACATTACAAGTCTATCTCTGCTCTAGTATGGCAAGTGCTCGACTGAGCTTCAATCTATGTCTGCCCCCGCAAAGCATTCACAACAAACACGTTTCTAGCTACAACCACTGTCAAAAATTTCCCTCACTCTCTATCTGTGCCTAAGTCTAAACGCAAATTCCATGAGCAAAGTTTCCTTCCCTAGAACTGCTCACCTGTGACACTTTGTACCACGAGACTGCTTTCCAGCTGACTAGAACATGCTCGTTTTCAATTCCAATGTAAACAAGTTCTTGTTGAGTCGCCCTCTTAAACAATCAAATTCTACTCAATTTCCTCTATTACCTATCATTCTGCTTTTCTTATCAACCTCCTGGAACGCATTAACCCTTATCCTTGAGTGGCCGTTAAGCCTTGATAAATGATGGCTCTTATATAAAAAAAAATGCAGTTCCTAGTAGAAAGAAACCAAGGAATGGTTCCTTCTTTAGGAGTGATAAAAAAAAAACGCTGCCGTTGCTGCTGCTAATGCTGCTGCTAATGATGATCGAATATTTTAGTTTCTTGCCAGAATGGTTAGAGCTCAATAATTTATAATTCCTTTTCAAACATTATAATCAATAAAATGTCACAACAAGCAAAATATGAATGCGAGTATATAAATTATGCAAATTATACAATGTTAGAACCATTTGAATAAAGTGTCAGTTAGCAAAGGAGGGGTCTGGATAAAAGGGTTTGAGAACTCTTCTCAAGATTAGAAATGGCCTAAAAGTGGAAATAAAAGAAACCGTGCGACTTTCGGTAATATGGTTGTCTTCAAGTCTAAAGTAAATAAGTTCTTGATGAGCCGTTCCATATAAGTTATCAAATTTACCAAATTTTCATTACTAATGATTACTATATTGTCCAATTTCTACTGTACACTCTTTAACCCTTATCCTTGAGTGGCCTCTGGGCCTTGATAATAATAAAAAAAGGCTCATCAGTCATTTCCTGGCTGACAACTGAAGCAAGCGGACGCAAAACATTGTTGTTTCAAAGCTCCAGTACAATCTACACAATCTATTTGATAACCTATCTCCCTTTCTATATCACACAAATCAATTTGTTTTCTATTTCTGTTTTAAATAAATTACCATGTATAAAACTGAATATTGACATCCACTTGGTTTTTGTTGAGAAAGGCAACCTGAGTTTCACAGCAGCAACAAGGGCGATAATGAGAAGCTCGCCCCACATACATTTTGTCAACAACCGGCGTTCAAGATGAGGAGATAACTGTTTAGCCCTAAGTATAACATTAACTGTAATCCTATCCCTAACCCCAATCTGATCCCAAACACTAACCCTAAGCTTCGCACTCGCTCTAATGCTAATACTCACACTAACCTTAATCTTAACACTAACTCTCATACTAACCCTAACCCTCACACTAGCCCTAACGCTAACGCTACCACAAACCCTCACACTAACTCTCACACTAATCCTGAGATTTTGCTGCTAGTCGAGAGCATTTAAAGTGGTATAAGTGCTGTGGGTTCGTTGGAGCACATTCTGTTGAAGAACTTTTAAAACAAGCGCAGGTATGCCACATTACAGTGACTGGATAGGGTCTGAAGCTTCGTAGACAGCATGTGGCCATGTTAGACCCTGTTTAATAGGTAGAATATTTTAAACTTCTCTATTTACCCTAACCCTAACAGCACACTAGCCCTAACGCTAACGCTAACACAAACCCTCACACTAACTCTCACACTATTTTTTTGCAGCTGTACATGTTCATGTAAAGATAAAAGCTGATCGTTTCAAATGGATTTTTTTAAACATACAGATAGATACTGGCGCACTTTCCATTAAGAACTTTTAAAACATACAAAATGATGCCACGTTGTGGCGATTGAACATGGTCTGGAGCCTAGCAGACAGTTTGAGACCATTTTTGGTGCCGATTTAATAATTAGAGGCAAGTGGTTGGTGCACCAGCTCAGATATGGGCGAATAGTGGCTTCATAGAGATTCATCGATACTGAATTTTCTTGCTCACGCACATCTGTTCTTAATTCATGGCCATGGGCCGCCATCAATAGACTGCCTCTTCTGCACCAAACAATCAGAATAAAATTTTTTTAAAAAATCGCATCAAGTTAAATTCCATTTAAACAGTATCATTTTTAATTAAATTGTTAGATGAAAGTACACAATAGTTAACAAAGCCCTCTCCATGTTAAGCAAGGGTTTCAAAATAATAATGTTATTATTTGAGCATAGTTTTTAAGCTGCGGAAGTAACGTGTTATCATTTGAAAACGTCTAAATTAAGATTATAACCATGTTTATGACCGTGTGATACAAGCGAAATAATCCACTGATGGTGACCCACGAACACAAAATCACAAAATTTAACATTACCATTTTAAAACATACAAATTACCATTTATATGCATTTTTATGCATTCAATGATACGACAATTAATTTTTTTGATTCTTTGAATAGGTTATCTCATCTTGAGCGTTATTTATTTGTCGGACTCGGGAATCTTTCTGTCGAAGTTGGGAATCTTTCTGTCGAACTCGGGAATCTTTCTGTCAAACTCGGGAATCTCTGTCAAACTCGGGAATCTTTCTGTCAAACTCGGGAATCTTTCTGTCAAACTTAAGAATTTTTCTGTCAAACTCGGGAATTTTTCTCTCAAACTCAGGAATCTTTCTGTCAGACCTGAGAATCTTTCTCTCAAACTCGGGAATCTTTCTGTCAGACTCGGGAATCTTTCTGTTGAACTTAGGAATCTTTCTATCGAACTTGGGAATCTGCATGGAATTGAGTTGCTATATTATGGATCCTTGTGAAAGGACCCGTGGCATAGTGGATAAAATACTTAGTAAAATTTAGTTGTAGAGCAACACTCTTCTGTAGATTGAACCTTTGATCCTCAGTGCAAGTGATGCTCAAAATACAGTTGCAAATTAGTTTGGACTTCCACCCAGTTATGACTGACGGAACAAGAGCATGCCACTCCCATGGGTTAAATAAAGAGTGCTGTTTGTACAAAGTCCCAAGTTCGACAGAAAGATTCCCGAATTCAACAAGACACACGTGAAGAAGGCCGGAGGTTACATCGACCAAAACGTTGTGAAATGACACTCAAGATGAGAACAGTAGTCCGATGAATTCAAATCATACGAGTAACCAATCCTCATCTCAAAAATTTAGAAACGTAATAAAACAATTAAAATCATTGAATTTTTAGGACTGTATCATTTATTGAAAGCCCCTCCCCCAACACAAGCGCACACACAGATTCCTACCCTCATGGCAATAAGCCAACTAGTGTTACTTGTTGTGGTGGGTAGAAATTAAATGTTTGGCAATATTAGTTGCCTAGGAACAGGCATGAGGCCAGGGTTTCATATTAATAGCATTGGGGGTTACTGACATGAAATCCTAACCCTTTTGGCTCCACCCATTTAGTTAAAGCTGCCACATGCCATCGGAAAAAGAAAGGGGAGAGGAGGAAAGAGAGTAAGGGTGGGTTAAGGCACGTGAAGGGAAAGTAAAGGAAAGAAAGAAAACGGAGGGAGTGTGTAAAGAGAGAGAGAGAGAGAGAGAGAGAGAGAGAAAAAGAAAGAGAGAGAGAGAGAGAAGAAATTATAAAGAAAGTAAAATGAAGTGGGGGGAAAAGAAAGGAAAACCTTATTATTTTTTATTGTATTAAGTGCAAATGTCTATGTGGATGTATGTTTATATGTCCAGGTAAAAGTTTATTGGTTTGTAGGTTTAGCTAATTGCAAAATAATAAATAAATAAATAAATAAATAAAAAACAAAACAAAACAAAAAACAAACAAACTACAAAGCAAACACCCACAAAGTGGGTATATTTTTCATTAGCATTGCCCTGGATGAATAATATCTAAAATTCAGAACAAATTATTCATTATTTGAGTCAACTGGGCTAGGTTTCATAGGGAGTGGGGAACCCGTGTTTTTAACCATTTTATTTACTAATTGGCAGGTGGGGGGCACCGCTTTTAATATATTTAATATATTTTAATTCATGCAGATTTCATATTTATTTTTACAGAGCCAATTCTCTATTGAATATTATATATATATATATATATATATATATATATATATATATATATATAGTACTAATATATATATATATATATATATAGTACTAATATATATATATATATATATATATAGTACTAATATATATATATATATATATATAGTACTAATATATATATATATATATATATATACATATATTAGTACTATATTAGTACTATATATTATGTCATTCGATTCGTGTGAAAGAAAACGTGGAAAGAAAGAAAGAGAGAAAGATATCTTTTTCTCTTTCTTTCTTTCCACGTTTTCTTTCACACTTATCAAAGTCTGTGTGATTACTCTTAATGAGTAAATATTAATAATGGTGTAATTCACTTAGCCATCTCTTTTAAATGTTATACTGTGATCTCATATTTATGCCTCCTGGACAATAAAACACAATTTGATGACGGGTTATTCCCTGCCCTCAACAATTTTCGAGATTACATGAAGAGAAATGATGTTGATAATGAAAATAGTTCAGAGAGATTTAAATGTAATTCGGTAATTAACATTTACTGCTCCCGGACAACTTCATCTAGAACAAAAGATTCTGTTAAGCCATCTCCTGCTCATTATCCAAATATAACACAGTAATGCAAATAATGATAGTTTTATTGCTACCGGACAACGCCGAGTACAACAAAAAGTTTCGGTTACCCCCCCCCTTACTTATTAATCAAGTCTTTTTTGGGGAGGGGGTGGGGGATAAACGGTGGCTTTTCAATTACACCGTCAACTAAAAAATGCTTTTAACTATATAAAGTAAAGTTACACTTTTTAGTTCTTTGTCATCGATATCTTTCTTTCTATAGAAAAATTAACAGACTTTAAATATTGTTGATGATGATGATGATGATGATGATGATGATGATATTGATGGAGAAAATTATTATGGTTTGTCAGTGTTTTTATAAACCCGGGCACTGCCAGGTAACTTTGCTAGTATATTAGATAAGGCGCTCTTTTCATGGTGGTGCGATTGAAAATGCCCCCATTTTTCCTTGGGGGGTGGGGAGTCTATATAAATAAATAAAGTGTTGTGGCGGAAGTTGGCAGCAGGAAGTGAATTATACTGCGCAGGTGTTACTTGAATTAGTCTTCATCCTCATCGTCGGCCATTTTATTCATGGTGAATAGGGCGGTGTACAGCAGTCGATTCTTTCAGCGTTGGTAAAAGAGCTAATTAATTCCAGAACATTGAATGACTCAAATGGCAGCCACCTGGTGTTGCTGATTTAAAAAAAACAAAAAAAAACAAAAATAACAAGAAATAAAATCATTGGTCGAACGTCCAACAACAACAAAAACAACAACAGCAAAAAAAATCATCATCACCACCACCACCACCACCACCACCACCACCACCATCATCATCATCATCATCATCATCATCATCATCATCATCATCATCACTATCACTATCATCATCAGCAGCAGCATCATCATGGGTTTAACGTCCATTTTACAGATGAACTCATAACACTTGTGCCTCTTCGACCTACAAACTCCTGACTCCATACTAAGACCGAGACTAGCAACATCACGTCTGTGGTAGAAAGGTTACAGAGAAGACGAAATTAAAAATATATATGTCATCCAGTTACTAGCGTTATGTATTTTAACAAGATTTGCGTAATAATATGGTGTTTTTTTTACGTTTCAGATACTTGAGGTGATGGTCACATTGCGTACTGCTGTTCAGCTTGTTAGCATATATTATGTACGAATTGAGATTATGTTTCTTGTAAACAATTATTTTATGTTATTATTATTTTTTTTGCAGTCTGTCACAAAAACCAATATGCATAATTTGTGAAAGAACTCTCTCAGATAACAGTTATGATCTTAGCAGACACTATGCGAAATACCAAGCTGACCCCCCCCCCCCAAAAAAAAACAGAAGTTAGTCCCTGGCTACAGAAAAAAAAACAAAAAAAAAACAAAAAAAACAGAAGTTAGTCCCTGGATACAGAAAAAAAAAAAAAGAACAGAAGTTAGTCCCTGGCTACAGAAAAAAAACAAAAAAAAAAAACAGAAGTTAATCCCTGGCTACAGAAAGAAAAAAAAAATAACAAAAAAAAAACAGAAGTTAGTCCCTGGCTACAGAAAAAAAAACAGAAGTTAGTCCCTGGCTACAGAAAAAAAAAAAACAGAAGTTAGTCCCTGGATACAGAAAAAAAAAAAAAAAAAAAAAAAAAAAACAGAAGTTAGTCCTTGGCTACAGAAAGAAAAAAAACAGAAGTTAGTCCCTGGCTACAGAAAAAAAAACAAAAAAAAAAACAGAAGTTAGTCCCTGGCTACAGAAAAAAACCAAAAAAAAACCAGAAATTGTCCCTGGCTACAGAAAAAAAAAACCAAAAAACAAATAGAAGTTAATCCCTGCTACAGAAGAAAAAAAAACAGAAGTTAGTCCCTGGCTACAGAAAAAAACACCAAAAAAACAGAAGTTAGTCCCTGGCTACAGAAAAAAAACACCAAAAAAACAGAAGTTAGTCCCTGGCTACAGAAAAAAACACCAAAAAAAAACAGAAGTTAGTCCCTGGCTACAGAAAAAAACCCCAAAAAACAGAAGTTAGTCCCTGGCTACAGAAAAAAACACCAAAAAAACAGAAGTTAGTCCCTGGCTACAGAAAAAAAAACAACAAAAAACCCCAAAAAACAGAAGTTAGTCCTTGGCTACAGAAAGAAAAAAAACAGAAGTTAGTCCTTGGCTACAGAAAAAAAAAACAAAAAAAAAAACAGAAATTAGTCTCTGGATACAGAAAAAAAAAAATACAGAAGTTAGTCCCTGGCTACAGAAAAAAAAAACAAAAAAAAACAGAAGTTAGTCCCTGGCTACAGAAAAAAAAAACAAAAAACATATAGAAGTTAGTCCCTGGATACAGAAAAAAAAATACAGTAGTTAGTCCCTGGCTACAGAAAAAAAAATACAGAAGTTAGTCCCTGGATACAGAAAAAAAAATACAGAAGTTAGTCCCTGGCTGCAGAAAAAAAAAACCCCCAAAAAAAACAGAAGTTAGTCCCTGGATACAGAAAAAAAAAAAAAATATAAGTTAATTCCTGCTACAAAAGAAAAAAAAAAAACAGAAGTTAGTCCCTGGCTACAGAAAGAAAAAAAACAGAAGTTAGTCCCTGGCTACAGAAAGAAAAAAAAACAAAAAAAAACAGAAGTTAGTCCCTGGCTACAGGAAAAAAAAAAAAAAAAAAAACAGAAGTTAGTCCCTGGCTACAGAAAAAAACACCAAAAAAACAGAAGTTAGTCCCTGGCTACAGAAAAAAACACCAAAAAAACAGAAGTTAGTCCCTGGCTACAGAAAAAAACACCAAAAAAAAACAGAAGTTAGTCCCTGGATACAGAAAAAAAAAAAAAGAACAGAAGTTAGTCCCTGGCTACAGAAAAAAACACCAAAAAAACAGAAGTTAGTCCCTGGCTACAGAAAAAAAACAACAAAAAAACCCCAAAAAACAGAAGTTAGTCCTTGGCTACAGAAAGAAAAAAAAACAGAAGTTAGTCCTTGGCTACAGAAAAAAACACCAAAAAAAAACAGAAGTTAGTCTCTGGATACAGAAAAAAAAATACAGAAGTTAGTCCCTGGCTACAGAAAAAAAACCAAAAAAAAACAGAAGTTAGTCCCTGGCTACAGAAAAAAAAACAAAAAACATATAGAAGTTAGTCCCTGGATACAGAAAAAAAAATACAGTAGTTAGTCCCTGGCTACAGAAAAAAAAATACAGAAGTTAGTCCCTGGATACAGAAAAAAAAACAAAAAACAAATAGAAGTTAATCCCTGCTACAGAAGAAAAAAAAACAAAAAAAACAGAAGTTAGTCCCTGGCAACAGAAAGAAAAATAATTACAGATACGCTTTTGAACTCTACCAAGAATCCTCAGATTGATTACAGTCAGAATCGGTGAGCTCCCTCTTCCATACTATAAAATTACTAACACCTTGTATCCTATAGTTTTACAATTCGTGCATGCATGGATATTGTTTCCACATCCGAGCTGGTGCATTTGCCACTAGTCTCTTATTATTAGACATGGTCCAAAAATAGAGTCTCAAATCTAATAGATCCCGCACTATCGTCCGCTCCAAGATCTGTCCCATCACCTCAAGATACATGTCATCTATCACCTAACCAACATTGGTCATTGTACTTTATTCTATGACGTTAGCAGGTTATGTGACTCTAGTGAAACGGCCTTCTATTCACGCAGGCCACGCTTGAGCAGGTTAATATGCGTGATCGGCTCACTAAAATTCATAAAACTTATTCAAATCCAAAGTATTTTTTATAATGCACACGATTAGATCACCAGAGTTAAGCAACGTTGAGCGTTGCCAGTATTAGATAGGTGAGACGCCTTTGTTACATAATTGGTGGAATCCTATGTCGATAGCAAGTAAGTGAAATAGTGTGGATTTTGACAAGGGTCACACTAAGTACATGTCAAATGGAGTCAACACAACAGGACATGAGTAGAAAGTAAAGTGATGACGTCACGTTTGGTTGAGCTGAGGGAAACAAAAGCTTTCAAATCAGTTTGTTGATGGGAGCCGAAATGGAGACATCAAATAATGCGAGTCTGCCAGGGAGACATTGTGCAAAGTAGTTGGCCAATAATGTGAATAGAAAAGTTTGATAATTGCTAAGTGTGAAATGTTTCTCTTTTAAAATCTTTTTTTGTTTTACTGTTCATTCACTCTAAAAAAGACACAGTATTACTAAGTCGTAAGGGCTACTATTTAGGATCAGATTTGCCAGGATACAGGAGTTGGGCAGCGAGATGTCTGTCCACATTATACTTGAACTTCTGCCAGTATGTCAGTACAGTTTGGGAAGCAGGGGCCTGGAAGGAAATTCCAGAGTCCAGCAGTTCGAAGAAAGAAGCTATTTGAGTGGAAAGTTTTATGGCATATAAGGATCTCTACAGTGTAGGAGTGGGATTTTGCTGCTTGTTTGGTTTGTTGAGGTATTTATGTCGAGGGGCTACTAGTGTTTCAGATGCTCTTAGAAACGTCCCTGTATTCCTTTCTGCACAAAAAGTAGTTTTATTTGCCTAGCTAAACCGATGAGATGATCGATAGCCACCCAGAGCATGCAACGGTCACTAGGCAGCAATAAAAAAGAAAAGAAGGAAAACATCTATAACACTAACGGGGAGACTATTAAAAAGAGAAGGAGAAAAAAATGGTTGCAATATCTTTGATGCAATGAGAGTATGATTAAAAAACAAATGGAAGGTTCTACTTATAGACACTTGTGATAGGAACTGACCAATCAAATGGAACCACGTTCTGCTAGCAACCAATCAGAAACCGGAATCACTCCATAAAAAATATTGTATCTTTTAGAATTCCCGCACATAATTTTCTGTCCACACGAAAAATATCTTTGTTCTTTGCTTGCAAAATTTTAAAGTTCAAGACTTATACAGATTAGCTGCCCACAAAAAGTTCTGTTTCATCTCTAAGACTTATGCAGATTAGCTACCAATTGGAAACTCTTCTGAAATTAGACATTAAAAAAAAAAGATTGAATTAAAGATATACGAATGAGACAGTTCTCTCCTGGAAGTTATACGGACAAGACATGACCAATGATGTTGCAAATGTATAATCTCAGTGAATGTTATCGATATCTCTGTCTGCATCACTCATTTCTCAAGTTAGAAAACTAACTTAAGAAGTAAATAATTATTTAGTTATCTAGCCCCTCTTTCCTAAGTCCATTCTTTACAAATAAAACCTTGTAGAAAGCTCAGTGAATGTCTCCTTGTGTCATTTTCCTTAATAATAATGAAGGGAAAACAATGAGGATCAGAAACGGTAAAGTCAGTCAGTAATTGAAAAGAAAAAAAGAAAAGAAAAAGGTAATTCACGTTTTATATCTATAACTAGCATGGGTGCCCGGCGTTGCCCAGGTGTTTGGAGCTGTGTGTTGAGCAAAAAAAAAAAAAAGGTAATAGGCAGGCAGGCAGGCAGGCAGGCAGGCTCGAATCCGTACCGTGAAGAAGGAAAAGAAAGTGAAAAAAAAGAAGAAAAGTGACGTGTTAGCTGTTGCGCCCATCGACAAACCGGAAGTGACATAGGTTCAAATTAAGGCTAGACAATCGAAAAGAGGCGATGGCTTTCGAAAATATCGGCAAAAAAAGCGACCCCTCTCTGTAGAAAAGTGCCCAGTTAAGGGTCAAGGAATTAATGCTTTTGGCCAATTTTTTCGATATTTGTTGTCCGAAGTGTCTAGTTTCAAAATGATACCGATCTTGTGAAAATCCGTCGCCTCAGTCGAAAGTTTTTGCGAAACATACATGATGATTGCAACGTCTTGTCAGACGAGTGCCACTCCCTCAGACACTTAAAGTCCATGAGCCCAAATGCCTGAGGGAGTATCTATACAAAGATGATGTTACAGAGTCTTAGCTTTGTACGACAGCTAAGTCTCTCTCGGTTCAAAATGTTGAGATCCAGCAACAAGCAAGAGCAAGATAGCCAGCAACAAGTTAAACTGCAGACAAGGTTAATGTGGGTACTGGTCTCTCGCTTTATAGTTTTTTAAATCTGAGATATGCTTCTCCTAGAAAGGTTGCCTTCACCACGGTTTATGGGAGCCCTCTCCACCCCAACACACACATACACACACACACACACACACACACACACACACACACACACACACACACACACACACACACAAATATACACGGTGCTAGTTGGCCGTTGACCCTGAAAAAGGGTTCATTCGCCCTTTGAAAGATCTTGTTTTTAACCCTTCAGGGAGACTAGCCACCCTCCTCACCAAACAAGTCTAGTCGGGGAACCAGTTTAGTCGCCGGTGACCCGACCATGAGGCAGGTAGTACTGGGTTACATGGTACCAGTAGCATATGACATGACCTGATACATACGTACATACATTTAAACAGATTTTTACCCTTTATATTATCGATGGACGTTTGTTTATTAAACGAAAATGTAGCGAAATAAAGAACGAATGAGACGCGAAAGCTGCGTAAAAAAATATGTACGTATAAAGAAGTAGCAGGGAGACCCGACATTGCCCAGGAATTATGAGGATCGATATTCAACACCTCCAATATTTTTATTGTCATCAAAATCGATGAAATCACTTATTGTTCAATCAAATCGGTTGATTGCTTTAGTTTGGAACCCAACACGATGCACCAGGAAGAAGCTTCACATATCTCTCTGCAGTGACTTAGTCCGTAATATACTGTAGTCTACGTTGCACTGTAGAGAATCTACTGTTGATTTTATAAAATTATTTTTATATAATGGCTTGAATTAATGTTTAACATAAAAAAGTCAAGTATCATGGCTCAACTGTGTTCTAAACAGAAACATTCATTTCGAATGCGCTCCTGTCATATCAAAGAACCTACAGTTGATTTTATACGCTGTGTCCTTCTGCTTGTGCAATGATAAAACTTCCCAATTGCATTTGTGATGTTAGGCTGTATAAGGGTGTAAACTTTGGTCAAAAACGGACTGTTCTTTAATCATATTTTTTTGATTATCGATTTTCGATATTTATCGGAGACATTTCAATACAAAATTTATCTAAGAACACTCCCAGACACATTTGTGTGAAATTTGGAAAAATGGCTCAGCCGTTTTGGAATCCGGTGGAAATAAACTCATACGCACAGACACACGTACACGCACAGAGAAAGTGCCTTTTTATATATAATGATATTTTTGTGATAAAAACGCTCTACAATCTACTTTTATTCTTTGTATTTTTTATTTTTTTAAGCATTTGCTCATCCTAAACAAGGAGTATTGCAACTGATACCAGGCTACTGTGATTAGGGTCAGATTTATGGGACACACTTTTAAGAAGGGGAGTAATTAGAGATGGGACGATACCAAAATTTTTTTCGATTCCGATACAATTATCGGTTCCGATTCTTTTAAAATTTCTAAATATGTAGTTGTAAAGTCGTTTTTAATTATTTTTCTTTTCAGATTATCGTAAAAACGCATGCATTATAGAGCAGAAAAAAAAAACGCTATCAGAGAAGATAGACATGTGGCCCCGCAGTGGCAAAGAGAGACCTTTAAACTGGAGTCGAGACGGGGAGAAATAAAGAGAAAAACGATAAAAAACCGACCTATGTGAAAAAAGAAAGAAAAAAGCCGAGTCGGATTTATTTATTTTTTGTTTGTTTGTTCCTTTGCGACGGTGCCGGGCGACGTGCGGGTCCGAGAGAAATTTGAACCTAACAGTCACGTGACAGTACCTCAGCATGATAATGCAGTATATCCGGAGAAAGTATGCTATCATTTTACATTTTTTTATTTTTTTCACTTGTTTTAAACTAACCAATCAGGAACTATCTTCATATGACCTCAAAGGTCATCGCACCTAACGACCTGGAAATCTTATTTCTAAACCAAAGTAAAGTAAATATGTAGTATTACAGCCAGAAAAAAAAAAAAAAGCAAAGATCAATCGATTGAAATTCAGCCAATAAAAAAGATTAAGGAATAAATAACTTCAAATATGTCTAGACAAGAATGTAAATTATACTTGTTCTGGCATCATTAGCCAAAGAATAAAAGAAAATAAAATAAAAATTACCCCCCCCCTCTCTTCCTTTGTGAGACGAGGATTTCAAATTCTTCAGCAGTTTTTGAAGAATTCAAATGTTTCAATTTTTTTTATTTTTTTATTTTTCTATCTTTCTTGGCAACAATTTCCAAAATACCAATTTTCTTCATATTGAACTACTGCTCTCATCTCGAGTGTTATTTTTACAACGTTTCAGTCGATTTAACCTCCGACCTTCTTCAGGTGTATCTTTGTTGTATAGTCAGAGATAGGAGGATGATATATATTGTCCTTCAAACGGCACCAAAACGACGTATGCTATATGGAGATGTGGATTCGCACCCAAATAGTCGTCTGTTATATATAGTGGGTGAAAGGTGGGAGATATTGTTCTTATACCGGCACCCATTATAAACGTATGAATTGCATGTATGTTTGTTTAGTCAGGGGATATGATATCGACATATAAACTGAGTCATGTTATATCATATAGTTATCAGATGGGTATATATTACAATTCATATATACGTAAAGGTATCATTTTTTTATAAGAAGATATGTTTCATACATTTTTTTTTCTTCAAGAGTTCTTCTATTTTTACTGCTGAGCTCCGTGATGAAACATGAAATGACTAACACCATAACCAATTGAGACCATTTTTCTTGGTACTGAACCACTGTTCATCTCTCGA
>NC_136504.1:107452139-107482139 GCF_053919585.1 Euprymna scolopes
GAGATTCGAATCCAGTCAAATATATACATTAAGCAAATAATGTTAAACATTACAACATCGTTCTGCTTGATTATACCTCTTTTATTTTTTTCAATATTTTTAATGTAAAAAACTAATGTATGTTCTATGTGTATCACGAATGTTTTCGATTTTTTGTCGAACAATCGTCAGATGACAAAAAAATGAACAAAAATCGAAGTAAAAAAAAAAAAAAATAAATAAATAAAAACCTGCCAATGAACACATGCGGGAATTCAGTTAGATGTCAAAGAACGAACCAGTGCAGTTCCAGGAGAGGTTTTGTGTCTTTAATTTTTGTGGTAAAAAGCAGCTCTATAATATAACCTGTAACAGGCGAAATTGCAAGGAACACAAGCAGGAGCGAATTCTCGCGGCTAGAGATTCTGAAATACACTTCTTTCCTGGTTTGTTCAATCAGTAGCCAACTCTCAGTCACATGACCGAATTTATAAAAGGTTAAACCGGTAACACACACACACACACACACACACACACACACACACACACACACACACACACACAGACTCTCTCTCTCTCTCTCTCTCTCTCTCTCTCTCTCTTTCTTCCTAGATCTTGGACTGATAACAACTCCACGTGGAACGGATCTGCCCCCTCCCCCCCGCCGTCAACTTCTCTCTCGACACTCAACAGAACTCATCCGGCCTTTCGGCTCGGAATTCGATTAAGACGCGAATACAAACAAACCAACACACGGACTTCAATGCAATACATGCACGAACTACCTTTCTCTTTCATGATGCACGTTTCTACTATTGGCTTCTCTTTCAACTCATAGACATTTTAGGTTCATGTCTTCATCAGATACGGTTTAACATTTAACATTTACTTTACTTGCTGGCATGCGTTGGATGACTTTTACAAAATGACTTCCAAACTAATTCATCTCTAACCTTACTGTTAAGTTCGTCTTTCTCACTAACTTTATCGAGAAAAATAACCCATCATGGCTACGGACCATCACTTCAACACACACACACATGAACTCTTCTCTCTTTCAACAGATCTGTCTAATCATTAATCTACGTCTCCACACAGGAACACTTTCGACGTTGGACTATGCTACCTCTAACTGCTGATGCAGTCCTCTACCTGTATAATAGTTAAGTACTTTCAAGGATGGACTACTGTTGCCACATCTGGGCAAGATTTTCTAGAAGCAGATTCCCCTACCTTGGCAGAGTACAAAATAGACTTCGTTGCCTAGTGGGTGATGTCCTTTTCTCTTCTCTGCAGCCTCTTTCCCATAGAAGAGACGTTGCTAGCTTGTCTCTGCTTTATCATTATTTTATGGTAAGTGTTCGTCTGAGCTCCAATCTATGATCCCCCCTCGTCAGACTTTCACGAAAAATACTTGTCTAGCTGAAACCACTATCAATAATTTCCCCCACTCTTTATCTGTGCCTAAACCTAAACGTAGATTCCATGAACAAAGTTTCTTTCTTAGAACTGCACGCCTATGGAACTCTGTTCTGTTTCTCTGCTTTCCAGCTGACTACAATATGGTTGTCTTCAAGTCCAACACAAACAAATTCTTGATGAGCCTTCCCCTTAATAATCCAATTTTCTAAATTTCTACTACTAATGATTATTACGATATTGTTCTATTGACTACTGTACATTCATTAATTCATATCCTCGACTGGCCTCCGGGCCCTTATAAGCGGTGACTCCTTTGTAAAAAAAAACAACCTTTCTCTATACAACCTACTTACAAAGATAATCGCTAAAGCTGTTTTAAATGTTAGAATGAGATTTCTTGTCTATTCTACTTGGCGACTCCCAATGTGATGGCGGACAATAATAAAAAAATGTTTAATTTTCCATGCTTGATAGTTTAATTTATTTTAACACAATCCCTGCTTCTAATCAGGTTTAAATCGAGATAAGTTACACTTAGATCTATGTAAACAGTTTTGAATTGCTTCCTGTCTTTTGTTTAGAATACTTTATTCAGATATTATTATATGATATGATTCTAGATTGCAAGGGCTGCATCGGCCAAATTAAGCTGAAGAGTATTTACTAGTCTCTGTCAAGAGGCATGTCTAATCTTTAATCTACGTCTCCACACAAGAATTCTTTCCACGCTTGGCCTTCGGGCCAAGATCAAAGTGTAGTATCTGCCAGAACAGATACTGCAAGCAAAGACCATATGTGGGGTTACCCCCACATATAAGACCTTGGTCAATGTAGGGGCAACCCTTCATACCAATTGTCAGTATCCAGCTCCCCTACTCCCCGAGGAGTTGGTCCCCATTTCCCCTTCACTCCTCACATTAAAAATCAGCCTTGTGCATAATTTGCTCGGTGGGGGAGCAAATAAATACTCTGTTCCGACAGATACTGCAAGCAAAGACCATATGTGGGTGCGACCCCACATATAAGACCTTCGTCAATGTAGGGGCAACCCTTCATACCAATTGTCACTATCCAGCTCCCCTACTCCCAGGGGAGTTGGTCCCCATTTCCCCTTCACTCCTCACATTAAAAAAAATCGGCCTTGTGCCTAATTTGCTCGGTGGGGGAGCAAATAAATACGTGTTCTTCAGATGCTGCACTTCAATTTCTTGTTCTCTGTCAGTGGAGGAGAAATCTTTCACGACTGAGACAATTTTTATTTTTGTTCCTTTTCTCCACATTAAAAAAAAACGACCCTGGTGTCTAACTCTGTCTTGTGGGGAGGCATTGTAAACAGGAACCCTTTCTATCTACAAACCTACTAACGAAGATAATCAATAAAGCTGTTTTTAAATGTTGGAATGAGATTTCATTGTCTTCCATTTGTACACTCTCTTTCTTTTCTAGCTTTCGTTCAGTGGTCGTCTCTAACCATTTAGTGTTAGAGGAGTGCCAGGTTTTCCCATTATAACAAACTAGAAAGAAAAACAACTGATGAAATCTATTGACTGACAAAAACGAAATATCAAAGTTGATAGTATTTTCTCGGTATATCCGCCCTTTTTCCTTTTTAATTTCATACATAGACGCACGCATCAACCGCATAACATTAATGATTGGTGCTTTTTAGGTCAGGAAGCCAGTATCTTCAGGCAGCCTAATCTGATTTCACAAAAAAATACCCGTCTAGCTAAAACCACTGCTTTTTAAATGTTAGAATGAGACTTCGTGTCTTCCTATTCAACATGTTGCCGACTCCCGACGTGATGGCGAACATGCACCGTTCGTCGACATCTTATTCTACAAAACTTTGCCTTTTCAGTTAATAGAAAGAAAGAAAACAAAACAAAAAAGAAAGAATTCAACGATGTTGATGACAGAAATAGAGACAAAAAAAAAAAAAAAAAAAAAAGAGGAGAATTAAAAGTAATAAATCCCAACAAGATAGAGGTCCACCTGACACAATCGGCGGATGATAACACACGTTTCGAAATGACTTTGTAGCGCGACTGCATCCGCCGCCGCATTTCTGTGATATTGTCTTTCTCGTCTTGATCTTCATCTTTAACTATGCAACTCCATCCCACTCAAACCACACGTGCTCGCGTTTACTTCCTACTTCCCGCCCCCGCCCCCGCCCGCATAAGTGACACACATTTCAGAGGGCGCATGCATTAAATTCCCGATGCATCTTGGTATGCATTTTTCAGTTTATATTTTGTGTACTACTACTACTACTACTACTACTACTACTACTAGTACGCGGCTAGGAATTTTATCCCCCCCCCAATCAACAAAGATTATATTATTCGTGTAATAATCTGGTCTCTGTTGACTTTGCGGTGGGAGATTAGTTCTAGGAGGCCCACCCTCCCAGACTTAGTTTACCTTTCTTTTTTTTTTTTTATACAGTGATCACCACTTATCAAGGCCCGGAAGCCACTCAGGGATAAGGGTTATTGCAAGTACATTACGTTAGTGTGGAGATTGGATGAAGTGTTTACTTAAGGGGGCTGTTCATTAGGAATTTGTTAACGTTGGACTTGAACACATCCAAGTTGTAGTTCGGTGGGAAGCAGGCAGACGGAACAGAGTTCCACAGGCGTGCAGTTCTAAGAAAGAAGCTTTGTTCATGGAATCCGCGTTTTGATTTAGGCACAGATATAGAGTGGGGGAAATTTTTCACAGTGGATTCAGCTAGACGGGTGTTTTTCGTAAAAGATTGGCGAGGAGGGACTAGAGATTGGAGTTCAGACGAGCACCTGCGATAGAAATAACAATAAAACAAGGATAAGTTCGCAACGTCTCTTCTGTGGGAGAGAGGTTGCAGGGTAGAGAAAAGGGCATCCCCCACTAAGCCACAAAGTCTATTTTGTACTCTGTCAAGGCAGGATAGGTTGTTTTTAGCAGCTCCTGCCCAGATATGGCAACAGTATTCCATCCTTGGACGTACTTAGCTTTTATATAGATAGAGAGAGAAGGGGTTAATTTATTGGTAATTGCCCGGGGCGCCCTCGCCGTGAAATGCCTGCGGGTCTACCCAGGCACTTTATGCAGGTCAGAATGCCCCTTCTTGAGCGTGAATCAATGTGTGTATTTCGCAAAATTCTAAACTATATATAGTGTTTTTGTTGCAAACCTTTACATATATAGCATGCACTCAGAACTTAAACAAGAAGAAAAGAGAATTCTAAAAGTAATATTATATACACTTGTGCCCGATATTATTCATACCCCTCGGATCTTTGAGATTTCTATAAGATTATTGCTCAAACCAGAAGATAGACAATATTAAAGGGATTTCAAACAATAAATCAAGCATAAGCATTTAATTTAAACTCAACAAATAAATAAATTATGCAAGTTTGAAACATTATACAAAGAAAAACAATAATGGCACTAGTTCAAAATTATTCATACCTCTCTTACTAATAGTCAATAGCATGCCCTTTATTCTTAATAACTGCCTGTAACCGTTTTGGATATTTATCAACAAGGTTTTTACAAGCATCAACACTGATTTTTGACCATTCTTCAATGCAGTAGTTCTCCAAATCCCTCAAATTTCTAGGTTTCCGCTTTTTAACCTCAGTTTTCAATATGTGCCAGAGGTTTTCGATAGGGTTCAGGTCGGGACTCTGGCTAGGCCATTCCAAAACATTAATTTGATTATCCTCAAACCATTTCTTGACTATTTTGGCAGTATGTTTTGGATCATTATCCTGTTGAAGGACCCAGTTTGGTCCTAAATGGAGCTTCTCCGCATCCTGTCTAATGTTTTTTCTGGAGTATCTCCAAATATTGCTCCTTCTTCATGGTTCCATCTATCTTGACCAAACTACCTGGACCACTAGCCGAAAAGGAGCCCCAAAACATTAGGCTACCACCACCATGTTTCACCGTGGGTATGGTGTTCTTTGGGTTGTAAGCTTCTCCTTTCTTCCTCCAAACGTAAGAAGCATCCATATGGCCAAACAATTCAATTTTTGTTTCGTGAGTCCACAAAATACTTGAGAAAACGGACTCTGGAGAATTCACATGGTTCCTAGTAAACTTTAGACGTGCTGCAAGGTGTTTTCCGGTGTGCAATGGAGTCCTTCTTGGTCTTCTTCCTTTCAGACCATTTCCATGCAGAGTCCTTTGCAATGTTTGCCTTGATATTTTTATGCCAGAAGACTCCAGATTTTCTAAAATGTCCTTAGTAGTGGTGGTTGGATTTGCATTAACATTTCTTACAATATTCCTGGTGGCTCTAGCAGACAGTTTCCTTTTCCTTCCTCTACCAATCAAGTTGTTTGTTGTGTGGTGGCTCTGGAATTTTTTGATGATGCTCTGTACTGTTGCTGTAGGGACCTCAAATTTCTTGGAAATTGACTTTTAACCTAAACCATCCTTATGTGAATTCGCAATTTTAGTCCTAAGATCATTACTAAGCTCTTTTTTCTTCCCCATTCTAATAATTTTTATTCTTTTATTGGTTTTCAGTTGATATCATTTTAATTTCTGATAAAATGCAAAAAAACGAAATGAAATTAATCAAAGGTTGTATAAAAGCATTCAAAATAAGAATCAAACAGGAAACAAACAGTCAGAAACTCGATTAATACTGAAAAAATAAGGGGGTATGATTAATTTTGAACATTGCAGATTTTATAAATAGCTGTATATTTCTTTTATTACAAGTATCCCGAGATTTTAAGATGACGAAAATGATCAGAAGAGGTTTATTAAGAATATGTATCAATATGGACGTAAACAATAAATTCTAACAAAGTTACACCTAATAAACTCAATTTTCAAGGGGGGGTATGAATAATATCGGGCACAACTGTATATATACTAGCAGTACCCGCTACCCGGCGATGCCAGGTGGAAGTGTGCCCTTCCCCGCGAAAGAAAGTAAAATGCGGTTGTTGTTGTTGTTGTTGTTGTTGTTGGTGGTGGTGGTGGTGGTGGTGATGGTGGTGGTGTTGTCGAAGACACCCCAAGCTCCTATATGTATATTGAGCAAGCTCCAGCAATTAGAGGAGGTAATGAGGATGAACTTGAGAGGAAGAGAGGGATAAATAAAGACCTGTAAAAGTGTTGTGTTGAGGCACAATAATAAAAAGAAGAAAAGCAAGTCGAGGTTAGTTTAAGGAACAAGTAGAAAGGCACAGCCAAAAAGGTAGAAAACGGGTATAACTGGCTTGCACACAGCTAGTCCGTAATAGTACTGTCGCTTCTTTTTTTTTTTTTTTTTACATGGGGTTCACCAATAATCAAGGCCCGGAGGCCACTCACGGATACGGGTTATTGAGTGTACAGTAATCAATGAAATAGTATTGTACCTATTTACAATGCCTCCCTACGGGGCAGAGTTAGACACCAGGGTCGTTTTTTAACGTGGAGAAAAGGTACAAAAATAAAAATGATCTCAGTCGTGAAGGATTTCTCCTCCACTGAAAGAGAACGAGAAATGGAAGGGCCGCATCTGAAGAACAGATACTACGCTTTGATCTTGGCCAAAAGGCCAAGTGAGAAAGAAACTGAGATAGTATTGTAGTAATTATTAGTATTGGAGATTTGATAGGGTGTCTTACTTAAGGAGGCGTTTTTTTAGGAATTTGTTTATGTTGGATTTGAAGACATCCAAGTTGTAGTCAGGTGGGAAACAGGCGAACGGAAGAGAGTTCCACAATCGTGCACTTCTGAGAAAAAAGCTCTGCTCATGGAATCTACGTTTGGATTTAGGCACAGATAAAGAGTGGGGAAAATTATTGACAGTAGTTTCAGCTAGACGGGTGTTTCTCGTGAAAGATTGGCGAAGGGGGACAAGAGATTGGAGCTCTGACGAACACTTGCCATGGAAATAACGATTCATCGGTGTAGGTATTACTGGCACTATATATAGTGAGAACCAGTGTAATTTCCCTTGTGTTAGAAAGGCCGGTGTAACACTATTCACCAATAACATCCAGGGTGAATACAGCTGAAGCTGGCCGTAGGTTACATCGGCCGAAACGTTTTATGTTAAAAATGTTTGCCACCATTTTGAGTAATATGTTGTAAAAGGGTATCTTAATTTATATATGGTTGCATTAAAAATCACTATTGCAAAGGATTTTAAAATGGTGTGTGTCTCCTCTGAGAAAGAGGCCCTTAATTCTATTCAGGCCAAATAATATATATATATTTTTATGCTTACTCAGTGCAAAGATTCGTGTAGCACATATCTTATGGATAAATGAATAATACAATAAAATTAATGGATCGACCATAGTCGGGGTGTCATGAAAGCTCCCTTTTCATATGCTATTAAACCGAGATGTAAGGGAAAGAGAGTTAATACCTTCTCTGGAACCCATTTACCCTTGATAATAACTTTATAAGATGAGAATAATAGCCCAAATATTACAAATATATATATATATGATGATTGATGATTGCAACGTCTTGTCAGATGAGTGCCACTCCCTCAGACACTTAGTCCTGAGCCCAAAAATGACTTCCATCGCCACAGGACCATTTTAATAGACAAATGCCTGAGGGAGTATCTATACACAGATGATTTTATAGAGTCTTAGCTTTGTACAACAGCTAAGTCTCTCTCTTGGTTCAAAATGTTGGGATCCAGCAACAAGCAAGAGCAAGATAGCCAGCAACAAGTTAAACTGCAGGCCAGCTTAATGCGGGTACAGGTCTCCCACTTTATGTTTTTTTTTAATCAAAGATTTGCTTCTCCTAGAAAGGTTGCCTTCACCACGGCTTACGGGAACCCTCTCCACCCCAACACACACATACATACACACAAACACACATGTCATATGCTACTGGTACCATGTAACCCAGTACTACCTGCCTCATGGTCGGATCACCGGCGACTAAACTGGTTTCCCCACCAGACTTGTTTGGTGAGGAGGGTGGCTAGTCTCCCTGAAGGATTAAAAACAAGACCTTCCAAAGGGCAAATATATATATATATATATCAGGGATCTTGGTTTTTTATAGCCTCATGAACATGAGAAGGGGTGATTTTCAGATTATTGGGTGTGGCTTTGTTCACAAAGGAAAATTTGGGAGGGGGTGTTGTTTGGTCTAAAGTGGAGTTGGAGGTAAAACGTTGGCCAAGCAGGTTTGCCTTTTATAGTGGAGGAATTGTTGTTTGTGCATTATTTACTACACTGTTATAAATTTTCCAGAAATCATGAGTTCCTAATTTCTGCGACTCAATGTGGCTTTTCAAATACCTATTCTTGTCTGCGTCTATTTTTCTCTTACAATAATTTCTAGCTTCTACAAACTTTTGTCTATTTGTATTGGACGTACGGCAGATAAATCTTTGACAGTTGCATTTGACAGTTGCATTTGACAGGTGCACAAGCAAAACGTGAACTATTTTGGATAGTGGGGTTTGCTTCAATTACTGGTTTTAGCCATTCAGTAACCTCATCGGCAAACTGTTCAGCAGGAAGAGAAAAGATACTCCAAATCCATGCATATGTCTATATGAGTTTAAAAGTATATATAAAAAATTCGAATCACGATGCCTCCGTTCAGTCTCGAAAGATAAAGGATACGCCATGTAGAGGCAGTTGCACGTGTAATTGTGAGGCAATAGTAGTGCAATCTCTAAGCACACCTCTCCTGAATTGGCACTGTTTGATTCCAGTGGCAAGGAAAAGTCCAGGACAACTGGAAACAATGCCGAGATAAGCGGAGAGCACATACAGCACCTGGAAGTCCTAAATGGTCACCAGATTCAACGTTGCTTAACTTTGGTGATCCAGTGATAACCGGTGTGTCAATGTGATTATGCCATACTATAAAAAATTAATGGAAAGTAATAATGATATATAATAATTATACTACTCCCAGGGCATTTCTGATGTGATCCGTGATGGTGAACTATTGTGGATAGTTGGGTTTGCTTTGAAACTTCTGTATGGAAACATGTTCTTGAATTACTGGTTTGAGCCATTCAGCACACTGTTTAACAGGATAAGAAAAGATACTTTTCTATGGCGCATTTCTGATGTGATCCCTGATGACTTACGAGTCAGCCTCCTTATAGTTCCTTGTCATTTTGAGTAATGGCTCTTTAATCTGAGATCGAGAGTTTAAGGTGATGTCTACCAATATCACAATGTGATCAGCATTCCTGAGTCTGCTGTGGGCATTTGTTACACGATTCTCGGGAGCTGTGGTCAGAAGTGAAGCTTGTTGATCCTGTTGATCAGGGAGACGGTTTGGAATATGACTGTCTGTCATAGAGAATTGGGTATATTATTTTATGTGAGGCCACTCACCCCTCACTCCTCAACCCCATTTCCTGCTATTCTACCCCCCCCCCCCCAACTTGCCAACTTGTCTGTATCCCTTTCTTTTACGCACCCCTAATAATTTAGTATCAACAGTATTTACATTATTATTATTGGTAATAGTGGTGGTGATGTTGAAGTAGTGGTAGAAGTATTGTTACTACTGCCTTTATTATGATTATTATTATTATTATTATTATTATTATTATTATTATTACTGCACTGTTTTTAACGCTATTACTATTGTTATTATTGTTTTTATCATCATTGTTATCATTATAATCATCATTATAATTGATATCATTATTATCACTCCCATCGTTGCTACCATAATTGCTACCATTATCTCCATCTTCACTGTTATTAACAGTAATTTTGAATTTAATTTTATCACAACTATTGGTAACATTGTATTTAATGTTTAAAATTCATGTTTACTTTTAATTTTGCCTTTATTTTTATTTTATTTTTTCTTAATATTAATTTTTTTTATATTCAATTTTACATCTAATTTATTTTCAACTTTATTATTACTACTATTATTATAATTGTCATTACTATTTTACTATTATCTTCCGTACTATTATAATTACCCTACTATTATTTGGTATATTTTTACCACTCTCATAAGTAGCTATGGTTCCCTTACTCCCCCACTTTAACATCAACATGTATGCTTAACCTTTTACATCAAGTTATACGCACTCATAGTCATTGCCACCCTAATCTCCGACCGCCCCCCCTTATGATCATACTCTCTATATCATAACAGTAGAAACTTATAAATATATTGCTGCATATTACCTTTCAGTTTTACAACCTTACATAACCCTCCCCCCCCCAAAAAAAAATTAATCAAAATTACCCACTCCATAGAAAATAGACACCCCACAAACCGTTAAAATAAATTACCACACAGCAACAATACACCTCCTACTTAACCATAATACATATACCCCTTAATCTCAATACGATGTTAAAGACCATATATATTCTAATATATCATACTATATATAATAAGCTTCTCCTTATTTATTTAGAATTCAATAAAGCTTCCCCCCAACATTCTATAATTCCTCTTAATTTTTTTCATCCCTAATGAACCTTACGCTAGACGCTGCATCTCCCCCATGCTACCTAGCACCTTCTCTACTCTTCTGATGAGAAGCAATAGGTTTCGAATGCCCTGGCATAAAGAGTCCCTTCTATCCCCCAAATTTTGCCTGTATTCCATTATTCAATAAATGATCCATTCTATATCTACCAATATATAGTCTTGTGTCTTCATTTCATACTCTTGTCGTCCTATTGTATTAGTTCCAATAATTATTGTTGAGCTTGGCATTATCCGGATAAGTCTCCTTTTGTGGAATTGATCTCTCTTTTTTCCTTTTACATTAAGCTATATATATATATATGCATATATATATGCATATATATATGTATGTATATACATATGTATATATGTATATGTATATATGTATATATGTATGTGTATATATATATATGTATATATATGTATATGTATATATATATATATATATGTATATTATATATATATGTATATTATATATATGTATATATGTACATGTATATATATATATATATATATATATATATATATATATATATATATATATATAAAATTACATGTTAATATAATTTTTGGTTCCCGTCAAAAGGAGGGTGGACCTGTAAATTCACCCTTGTCCGTTCGTCTGTTTGTCCGTTCGCACTTTTTCAATAACTATTCCTTTGAATTTTTGGAAATTTTGCACAAACATTAATCATGATATGAGTAAAAAAGTAACAGAACGGATTTTCCGATAAAACTCCGGTTGCCCCCTAAGGGTGCCTTTCATGTTAAAATGGCTAAAAATTACACTTTTGTGCTTATTACGAAAAATTGATGCCTCGGATTTATATAAAACTTTCTTAAAAGTTGTAACTAACTGATTTCTATATAATTTTGTTTGTCTATACTTCGCAATAACTCTTAGGTGTGCCCCATGGGCTCTTTTAGGGCTAATAAAAACACTCCATTTTTGGGACTATTTTACCATATTTTCTGTGTATGTCTATTTAGCAGTTTTGCATGGTGCTGAACTCAAATTTAAATATGTTAAGGCCTAGAGGACTTTTGGGGCTAAATGGGGGGGGGCTGTTCTTTTTTTACATGTTACAGAACTCAAATTTACATATGTTAAGGCCTAAAACGGCACCGTTTGTTCATTTTCACCAGGATTTGACGTCCCTGGGGACATGGGGTTAAATGGGGGGGGGGAGCAAATGCTGAACTTAGTCATTCTTGTTATACCTCGTTCACTGTGCATTCACGGGGGACCATGCATGCTTCACTTGTTTTTTTTTAACTCTTCGAACAGAACAGTCTGCACCACTTTAATGTCGTCTTCCGATTTAAAATTTTTATTCCAATTTTGATTCAAATCTTGTACATGCTTTTAATTCTCAATAATTTTTTAAATTTAAAGCTTAAGTGGTCTTAAGAAGGAATTGGAATTCATGGAAGTCCAATGTTATGCTCATATTATGCTGAAAACGTTTTAAATTCTAAAAAAAAAAAAAAACCCAAAAAACACCTAAACACTGAAATTTAGAAATTTAATCAATGTCGAATATCTATAGGTAAAAACATCAGAGGCTACAGTAATAATATATACGAAATCTGGACAAATTAAAATATCATATTTAAGCGTATTTTACGACCGGGCGCAAAGCCCCCCCCCCCGCCCCCTTTAGTTTAAAATAATAAACATTTTAGTTGTGGATTTTTTAGATGATTGGTTCTATTACTTGTTTTGATGGGACTGTTGTTCTCATCTTAAGTGTTATTTATGCAAATTTTATTCTTTCGTTTCCAAAACAACAATGAACATGCCTGAAGACGGTCGAAGCACAAATAACACTCAAGATGAAAACAAGTAATACAAAAGAAATCAGAGTTATCTGAAATTTTATAACGTGCTTCCATCCACTTTTGAACCCATTTCATAACTAAATAAAACTAAATATAGATCACATTACTCATGCGCATGCCTAACAGCTATATTTCAAAATTCATAAAAATCGCGTAATTAATTTATGTGCGTGTGCGTGACCCTGAGAATGTATCAGGATAAATATAAGCAATAGATAATCGATATTGTAAAAAAGAAGATATATAGCAAATTGTTTTTAATATAAGCCAACATACAAGAATATACACACATGAACGATTGTCAGCTGATCTACAGAAATTCTTGTTTCGCCTTTTTGCATTTCAAATGCACCACGTGAGTTTTTATCTGGGACATTGACTCAGAATGATGCATCATCCGATATATATATATATATATATATATATATATATATATATATATATATATATATATATATGTGTGTGTGTGTGTGTGTGCGTGTGTGTGTGTGTGTTTGTGTGTGTGTGTGTGTTTACGGATTTGTAAAATATGTGTCTTATATATGATTCATATTAAAAATGAAAACAAGGATGAATTCTCTCTCTAGAAATGGATGTACGGGTTGACACACAAATAGATGCATCATAAGCTTGAAACTCAGTTCAAATTTCATTTTCACACACACACACACACACACACACACACACACACACACATATATATATATATATATATATATATATGCTAGCATTTCACCCCCGGCGTTGCCCGGGTGTTTGGAAGTGGTAGTAGGAAAGCAGGCTCGAACCCGTACCGCAAAGTAGACTAAAAATTGACAGAGTTATTGCGTAGGAAAATGTACATAGGCACACACACAGACACACACACACACACACACACACACACACACACACACACACACACACACACACACACACACACACATTCACTTTTATAGATATATAGACAAGCAATGGGTGCCAGGCATTGCACGGGTGTTTGGAGGTGTATGGTGAGCAAAAAAAAAAATAAAAAACGGTAATTTTTTTAAACTTTGACCCCTATTATGACCCCTTAACATTTATTGTTTTGGGCTCAAATCAAGTTATTAAGTTAGATCCATGTCCAAGAAACCAATATCTAAAATGTCAAGTGTTTTGACCCAAAATTATCGGGGGAGTTTGGTAGAGTTCTCAAAGGTCAAATCGTTTAACTTTGACCTCTTAACAGCCAAATTTCTGTCCGAAAACCAATCACATCGATTTTCCCAAATCTCAGTACCCTGTATATCAAATTTCGAGTCTGTAGACTAAAAATTGACAGAGTTATTGTGTAGGGAAATGTACACAGACACACACACAGACACACACACAGACACACACACAGACACGTTCACTTTTATAGATATACTAGCATTTCGGCCCGGCGTTGGCCGGATGTTTGGATGTTGAACAAAAAAAAAAAAAGTGGTAGTAGGAAGGCACGCTCGAACCTGTACAGTGAAGGAGGATAAAAACCTAACGTCTATGCTGTTACGACCACCGTCAAACCGGAAGTGACATTTTTTAAAATTAAGGCTAGACAATCTAAAGGAGACGATAACTTTCAAAAATATCGGCGAAAAAAGTGACCCTCCCCCTGTAGAAAAGTGGAAGATATTAATATTTTTAGCCAATTGAAGGGGAAAATATTAATATTTTTACCCAATTTTTTCGATATTTGTCATATGAAAGGTCGAACTTTAAAACAATACTGATCTTGGTAAAATCCGTCGCCTCTATTGAAAGTTTAAGGCAGACATGTAAACAGACATACATACATACATTTATATATTGGTCACTAAAAATTTTCGACCCAAACTGATGAAAAAGCTTGCCCTATCTCTGAATACCCTTTATGTAAAATTTCAAATATTTAGACCAGAAATTGAGTAATTTGGAAGAGACAGCAGAGGTCAATTTTTTAAAAACTTTGACCCCTATTATCACCCCTTAAAATTTATTGTTTTGGGCTCAAATCAAGTTATTAAGTTAGATCCATGTCCAAGGAACCTATATCTAAAATTTCACGTGTTTAGACCCAAACTTGTCAGAGGAGTTTGGTAGAGTTCTCAAAGGTCAAATCACTGAACTTTGACCCCTTAATCGCCAAATTATTATATATATATATATATATATATATATATATATATATATATATATATATATACTATAATACTTATTAAATACCTACAGACACTAGTGTTCCAACATTTTGGGAATCATCAGTGCAGGGTGTCACGATTAACACCAGTCACTAGATTCGAACCCGGCGACAGAAGCCATCTCTGGCTTCATTAGCAAGGACCTTATCCATTCGGCCACCGTTAACTACAAGAAATGCTGTTTAATTTAAACATTTATTTTTTAAATGCTTTTTAACGTCTCTCTTTCTCTCTCTCTCTCTCTCTCTCTCTCTCTCTATATATATATATATATATATATATATATATATTAGAACAAGTAGTTAATAAAACATGTTAAAAAACACTTTGAAAAAGAGTTAAAAACATATTTAATTTTAAAAAGAAAAGAAAAAGAAGCTTTTAAAAAGCTCTATCTCCTATGGAGTTTTATCGGGCTTTTACATCTGGTTTAGATTACTTTATAAATATTAATTATTTAATATTTATAATTTACTTTAGTTTTGGCATCTTGGATCATTTTGATTAACTTAACTGTAATTTTTATTTCATTTTTTTAATTTTTTTTACACAGTGGTCACCACTTATCAAGGCCCGGAAGCCACTCAGGGATAAGGGTTATTGCAAGTACATTACGTTAGTGTGGAGATTTGATGAAGTGTTTACTTAAGGGGGCGGTTCATTAGGAATTTGTTAACGTTGGACTTGAACACATCCAAGTTGTAGTCAGGTGGGAAGCAGGCAGACGGAACAGAGTTCCACAGGCGTGCAGTTCTAAGAAAGAAGCTTTGTTCATGGAATCCACGTTTTGATTTAGGCACAGATATAGAGTGGGGGAAATTTTTCACAGGGGATTCAGCTAGACGGGTGTTTTTTGTGAAAGATTGACGAGGGGGGACTAGAGATTGGAGTTCAGACGAGCACCTGCCATGGAAATAACGATAAAACAAGGATAGGCTCGCAAGTCTCTTCTGTGGGAGAGAGGTTGCAGGGTAGAGAAAAGGGCATCCTCCACTAAGCCACGAAGTCTATTTTGTACTCTGTCAAAGCAAGATAGGCTATTTTTAGCAGCTCCTGCCCAGATATGGCAGCAGTATTCCATCCTTGGACGTACTTGGCTTTTATATAGATAGAGAATTGCATCAGTAGTGAGATATCTTCTGGAGCGGTAGAAGGATTCCACCATCTTTCCAGCGACCTTGGCAACAGACTTGATGTACGTGTTCCATTTCAGATCAGGAGTAAAAGTCAAACCCAGAAGCTTGTCAAAACACGGGGCCTCTCCCAGACGAGAGTCATCCATCCCAATTGATGCCAGATGGGGATCAGAGCGTTGATGATGTAAGGATAAGAGTTTGGTTTTAGATGCATTAAAGGTAACCAGCCACGTCTTCCCCCACTGAACCACGCGCTCAAGATCAGAGGAGAGAGAATCAGAGAGAACTTTGTCATTTACAGCCTTGACGTGTTGCCATAGATGGTCATGTCATCAGCATAGATGTCAACGAATGATTTAAGTATGTGTTTAGGGAGGTAATTGATGTAGATCAGGAAGAGAGTTGGGCCCAGGATTGACCCCTGAGGGACTCCAGCATTAATACTGTAGGCCTCTGATTTTTTTCCATCAACCACTACTCTTATGAGCCTATCGGAGAGAAATGATTTAATGATTAAGAAAACATTTCCAGTTATACCGTAGCTGGAAATCTTGTGAAGAAGACCATTATGCCATACCTTGTCGAAGGCCTTTGATATGTCAAGAGCAATTGCCCTAGAAAGGAAGCCTTTATCAAGAGATTCACTAATCCTGTGAGATATAACCGTCAGCACATCTGCTATCTCAGTCAGCTATAAAGTATCGGTATACAGTGCGGTGGAGGGGTACGTCTGGGGACTTATTACATTTCGTTTTTATCTTAACTGATACGATGGAGTGGTCGGAGGCTCCTAGAGGAGAATAAACGGAACATGAACATAGCTCAGGGGAAGTTGAGAGAAAAACGTCTAGGAGGCTTGCATAAGACCGGGTGTATCGGGCACACGGGTGGGTTCACAAACAATCTGAGTGAGGTCATAAGCAATGGCAAAATCATGACAAAACCTCCCCTCATCGTCTGTCTTATTTGAATGGGTCAGCCATTCCACATTATGGACGTTGAAGTCACCACAGATGTGGATGTTAGCCGAGGGATGTGCAGACAGGATGTGGTCTATTTTCTCAGATATACTCTTAAAGATAATAACTCCGCTGTTGTGGGGGCGATAGAGGGCAAATATAAATGTAATGGTGTTAGCAAGTGCAACCTGGAAGCACATATAGGGTAAATTAGGATCTTCTCTAGAGATATCCCTGCCACACGGGAAACCATCTTTAATGTAGGCACATATTCCCTGCCCATGGCGATCTTGGGGGTCAGATTTAGGTGTTAAGTTAGAGTATCTGTTAAGTATGAACTCATCTAGGGAAGTGGTCGGCCCTATTCCAGTTTCGCTTAGAAATAATATGTTCGGTTTCGTCTCCTGTAATTGGGTTTCAACCTCTGGAAGGTTGGAACGTAGACCCCTGATGTTGGAGAAGGAGACCTGGTAGTAGGGGTCTACGTTGGAAGATGGGGTTCTGGGTTTATTCGAGTTTTTTTCTGGAGATATTTCATGTTGAGGTTTATTTCATATATATATATATATATATATATATATATATATATATATATATATATGTATAAGAATACAATTGAAGGCTGTAAATTATATTTTACATGAATTTATTATTTAACAGGATACTCAAATAAGAAAGATTAAAATTTCCTTAATCCGCTGAGTTTCAAAGAAATGCGTTTTTCTCATCAGAGGAAAGATATTAGCAAATGCATATTACAGCGAAGCTATGGATTTGCTGGCATTAATTGAAACAGCATTACATGAAAACAAGCCATAAATGCAAAAAAAGAACAAAAAAAACTTTTTTATGCAAGGAGTTCATGAAATGGGGAAAAGATGTGAAAAATAAAATACTTGTACGTTTATATATATATATATATATAGTACTGTATGTGGATGACTATAATGCTCCCTTTCTTGGGTTGAGCATATTGGGAAGTGATATACAAACTGCCATTAGCGTATTAAGCGGTACTCTTTGTGTAAACAAATCGAGCTTAGGTATTTTGACGATGTCAAAACATCGTTAATTCACTGCCCGCACAACATCAGCTGAATAGGGCAATGGTTAGAAGCTCTGACTGTCGTTTGGGCGGTCGAGTTTCGATCCTGGCTTGAGGTAGTTGCTTGTCTAACCGCACTGATGAGCTGTAATACCGCAGAACAGTACTGTATGTGGATGACTATATATATATATATATATATATATATATACATATATCAGGTTGACAAAGTTCTTGTAGTTTTTAACTTTTAAATTCAGATGAACATATCTCGGCTCAAACAAAAATTTGTTAATTGAAATAAGCTCCATCATAATCATCGCACTTTTGCAAACGCAAAACAAGTGTATTTTTGCAATATAAAAATCTTGCGTTCTGGTGGCGATGAAGTCGCTGAAGGTGTTTTGATATCACTTAGGTTTTTGAAGCGTTTCTCATGCAGAAAGTTGTTGAGATGTTTGAAAAAGTTAAAATCGGTAGGTGAGAGAGTATGGCGGATAAGGCAGAGTTTCGTAGCCAATTCATTCAACTTCTACAGGATCTTTTTAGCAAATTGCTGTCGGGCATTGTCGTAGAGGAGAATTGGGCCTTTTCTCTTAATGCTGGGTGTTGTTGTTGAAGTTTCTGATGCATTTCATCCATTTGTTGACAGTACTTTTCCGCCATAATGGTTTCGCCTGCATTAAAAAAAAAAAAATTAGTGGATGAGACCAATTGCAGGCCATTAAACCGTCGGCATTACTTTCTTTTGGTGCAATTCTGGCTTCGTGAGTGTACTGGAGCTTTGTTAGCGTCTAGCCGCTTAGCTGAGCATTGCCGGTTGTCATAAAAAAAACACTTTTCATTACAAGTCAACTCAGCTGAGAAATGGGTCATTCTTGTTGCGTAAAAGAAGGGAAAATGACAATTCATAACGGCGTTTCTTTTGGTTGTCGTTCAATTCGTGAGGTACCTATTTATCAAGTTTTTTTCTCTTTCCAATCTCTATCAAGTGGTTGGAAATCGTTGTATACGTTATGTCTAATTCAGAAGCAAGCTACCGAACAGTTGTCTTCTGCTTCTTCTACCCACGATCTTTCCTGTTAGACTAATCTGCTCCATTCTGCCCATGAAGCTCATCGTCTTTTTCAGTACTGTTCTTATTGTAGACCTTTCTGTGTTTGCCATTTCTTATACCTATTGATTTTTTTTCTTTTCTGTCGAAATTTTCCTCAGGAATCAAGTTTCCGTTCGTTCTAGTCTCTTCCTCGTGGTGCTGGTGATTCCCCAGCACTCATAACCGCATAAAAGAACAGGCCAAGCATACGTTTGGAGAGGGTCTTTTATTAACACAGTGTCGTCCGCATACCTTAGATGGTTAATGTTGTGTTCACCCAAACTAATTCCTTTGATGTTATCAATTTCTCTCAGTATGTTTTACCTAAAGAGGTTTAATAAATCTGGAGACAAAACTGAAAACTGCTGGGTCCTTCAGCCTCACTTTCTTTCTCCTTTTGAGCCGGAACTTTCTTTAGGGAGGGACTTTCCTCTCCTCTCACCGTTTTCTCTGCTTGTACATACGTTCAGTGTGTTCTGAATTTAGTGTCTATTTTAATGTTTCTGTTGATCATGATTGATGACAGTCTTTTGAAGGCGACTTTGGCTGTGGCAATGCGACATTGTATTTCAGGTAGTGCACCTTCCATCAGATGTGATCCAGTAGCCCAGATATTTGAATTTATCAACTTGTTCAACTGGTGCATCGCGACATTGTAGCTTGCATGTTGGAGCTTGGGTGTTCTTGGATACTATCATGCTTACCGTTTTTGCAATGTTTAAAGCAATTCCTTCACTTTCCCTTGCTTCCACCACAGAATCCAACATGTGATGGGGGATCTCTATGGATTGTGCTATAAACACAGTGTCGCCTGCATGCGTTTGATGATAATGTTGTGCCCACCCAAACTTATTCCTTTATGTTCTCAATGTTTCTCAGTATATTTTGTATAAGTTGAATAATTACTTGGGAATTATTAAAATATGTCTTCTCTTCATACTGAAATTAATATATATATATATATATATATATATATATATATATATATATATATATATATATATATATATATATATATATATTTAAATAAGGGGGTAGTCACCAACAATGTGTATTTTTTAATATTATTTTATTATTCCGTGTCTTGGTTTTTCATTGAGTATTATGTTTAGATCATTGTAATAATGTTTTTAAATCATTGAAATCGTTTTTAACGCGTTTCAGACGTTCTGTGAAGCGTCCTCTTCAGAAATTATATTCAAAATGTGTTGGAGATGTAAAAATAGCATTTTCGTAGTTCATTTGAAGTGTTTCCAAGAGGTGGAAACGTGTAAGTGTCTACTATTCAATTTTTATTACTCTTTTATTGGGCTGTGGTCACTCAGTATTCGAATAAATATATTCATCCAGAGAAATTCTCACAATAAAAGTAAAACGTTAATGAACACAACTTGGTTTCTTGGTTTCGGTCTCTCTCTCTCTCTCTCTCTCTCTCTCTCTCTCTCACACACACACACACACACACACCCAACACACACTCACACTCACACACACATATATGTATATATATAGAACGATAAAGAAAACAACACTACAGCTTTATTTTAAAACTTTTATTGAAAAATCAATTCTGGTAACTTGATTATGTAGTAGAGCTGACATCTATCGAATGTAGCTGCCTTCAGCCTCAATCACTGCCTCGCTATGGGTCCGGAACTAGAAGCATGCCTTTTTCACAAGAGCTGGTAGGAGCTTGGCGAATACTGAGTGAATGGCGGCGATCAGGCTGACTTTTGTGTCATGGGAAGTCATGTTTGTGATGTTCTAGACGTATGACCAAAGAAAGTAGTCCAGCGGGTTCAGGTCAGGGGAGGGGAGGCAGTGAAAGAAGGGTACAAAGTTGTAGCACTCCTTCTGAAGCCAAGCCGGGGTCTCTTTGGACTTGCAGCGCCAAATCCTGTTGCTACATGCAGGGTCTGCCAGCGGCCACCTGATTGCACCAGGGGATCAGCACACTCTGCAACGCATCCAGGTACACTTTGGTGTTGATTTTAAAGCTAATTTCGGAGATGTGAGGTGTCATGATAGGGCCCTCACTTGAAACCACATCAAAGACCATAACCATGGGTCGCCCGATGCATTGAATTGTGCTCTCAAGTGTTGAACCATCCGGATTTCGATTTTGAATGTGCTGGCAATGGTCCTGTTCTCATAACGTGGATCGGTAGAAAGCAGCACATCTCTGATCTCGCTCGTTGAACATTGTATCACTTTCAGACATGCTACAAGGCTCCTATCACTCTTGGCATTTGTACAAAACTGGCCAACTAGTAAATTGTCTGCAACAACAAAAAAAAAACTGGTTTTCATCAAACGGAAATGGAATCATGTCGTCTTTCCGATGGCGACAATTTTATCGTTCCACATTGTATATATCTGTGTGTGTGTGTGTGTGTGTGTGTGTGTGTGTGTGTGTGTGTGTGTGTGTGTGTGTGTGCTAATTAAACTATATCGTTTATCTTTTAATTAAAAATAAATCTTATCTTTTGATAAATTTACTTTTTTTTTTACCAGGTTTTAAGGCTTAATTAAAGAATTCTTTTACGATTTTATTTATTTTAAATTTTATTCGAAATGCATGTAATTGTTGAAACATTTTATTATTTTATTTGAAATCCTTGCAATAATTGTTGATGAAAATGGTTTCTGTTTGTGCAGCCCTCCACTCTGCTCCCATCAATAAAACAATAACAATCGCAAACAGTGTCAGTCCTTTCCAAAGGGGCGTTCCCAGGAAAAGGGTCTATCGATCTGCTGCGAATATGATATATGATATCGTGTCAATCCTCCCCAGGGGATTGATGCGAGAACCTAATGCATGTACTAAATCTCTGCACTTTCCTTATACAATACTAGCTGTATCTATCCGGTGTTGCCCGGGATGACATGAAGTTATTTTAAGAAACCGGAATCTTAGGAAGGTCGCCATCATACCAGTAATTATAGGAGCGACTGGACTCCTGAAAAAGAATTAAAAAAAACAAAAAAACCTGGCAAATACGCCCTGTGAACCAAGTGCAAGTGAGATTCAAACAATTGCACTGAAAGGGACGATGAGAATTTTAAAAAAGATCTCCCAATTGGAATATATGAGATAGCGGGTGAATGTCTAGCATCTGGTAGGATGCTCCATCGCCAGCTTAAACAAACTGATAAAAAAATTGAAAAAAAATGTTTTTATTTGTTTGATAAAACTATGAATAATAAATAATTATTTTAACTCAGCTTTAACTTACGAACGAATTAATAAACGAAGCGGTATTCATCCTAGACTAGCAGGACCTGTGGAAATTCCACGGCGGCATCTTTCATATGTAATATATTGCTACTGGGCATTCTGTGGACGTTCCGTGTGAATGGAGACCCCGCAATATTATTGTAGCCCTTTTGTTAAAACTATAAAAGTATTTATCTGAGTAATTTGGTTAATGTAGTGTCAGAATAGTCATTATGGTTTATCTTGAATATCCTCATGCGAGTCTGTGACATATTTCCATTGTATGGACACCCGGCGTGAACAGAAACCCCACATTATTATACCATCTTTAAACAGGACATATCCTACCCTTAGATCCTAGCCAGAAGACCAAGAAGGCCCCAAAATAATTATATCCCCTGAGGTACACTGCCTGGGTATTACCTAGACAATCCACCCTCCCAGGTCTTGCCACCCAACATTTGAGTGGGGTAAGTTTAGCGCTTGCTGTCTGAGGCGCCCCGACCAGGGAATGTTGATGTGGATGCCCAGGCAATATTTGCTAGCAAGAGTGCCCCTTCTTAAAGGGTACTTGCTTGACATCTACACCTCACAACCTTGTGTCACATCTCACTATCCCCATTATATATAGCGAGAATGAGTCTCCTTGCTGCTTTGGTTGCTCGGAGACTTGGGTAGAAATTACCAGTAAAGAATCTGTTCTTGACAATCAGTCCGATAAGTGTGGGGCCAGGAAGTGGCCCAGTACCTATTAGACTGAGGCACACCGCCTGGGTACTACCTAAGAGGGCTACGCTTCCAGGCTTTGCTACCTGGCTTTCGGGTGGGGTAAGTTTATCACTTGCTACCTGAGGCGCCCTGACCAGGGAATGCCAACGGAAGTGCCCTGACAATTTTTGCTAGGCATATAAAATATAAAAACTATAAATACCCCTCTTTATCTAGCTCCTCACGAGGACAGAGTTACACAAACGGCCGATTTTTTAATGTGGAGAAAATCCAGCTCCTCCAAAAGGGTCACTCTGGGTCTCCGTTCATGCTTGACGTCCGCCAAAAAATACGATAACAAATTGTACAATCAGTTTCTACGCTAAAATAATTGTACAGGTCGGTAAAAGAGTGAATTTTCTTGCGTTTGGTAAAAGTTATCAATATACGTAGCCTCGTAGGAGATGTCCTTTTCTCCTCCTTGCAACCTCTATCTCACAGAAGAGATGTTGCGAGTTTGTCTCTGATGTATCGTTATTTTCATGGAAAGTGTTCGACTGAGCTTCAATCTATGGTCCCCCCTCGCCAAACTTTCACAAGAAACACTCGTCTAGCTGTAAACACTATCAATAATTTCCCCCACTCTTTATCTGTCCCTAAACCTAAACGTAGATTCCATGAACAAAGCTTCTTTCTTAGAACTGCACGCCTGTGGAATTGTCTTCCGTTTTCCTGTTTTCCGGCTGACTACAATATGGTTTTGTTCAAGTCTAAAGTAAATAAGTTCTTGATGAGCCGTTCCATATAAGTTATTAAATTTACCAAATTTTCATTACTAATGATTACTATATTGACCAACTTCTACTGTACACTCTTTAACCCTTATCCTTGAGTGGCCTCTGGGCCTTGATAATGTGGTGATGCCTTTGTAAAAAAAAAAAAAAAAAAAAAATATCTACAAAAATGAGAATGCGTGTGTGAAGATACTTCTCAACCTATATACTCAACGGACTTTGGATCTACAGACTTGAAATTTGGTATATAGGGTGTTCAGGCATGTGGAAAACATTTTGATCGGTTTTTATCAGGAAACAAGGCGGCTGAAAATTGAAAACTTGGTACGTAGGAGTCGTCGGATTTCTATTTGTTTGCTAACTGTTCCACGAATGCGCATGCGTGAATGGTTCACATGGCAGATTCATTATGTTAAAAATTAATAGGTTTGAAAACACTTTTTAAAGATCGTGTTAAGCCGGCTGATTGGTTATCGTACTTCAATCACTGTATTTAGGTTTTGGTTTCGATCTCAGCTCGAGTATTTTTAATTTTTTTTATTTACAAGAAGTGAATTATTTAGAAAAAAAAAACAATACTCGCATTCACGTGTCTCAGTTTCTGTATGAATTAAAATATAACATTTATGCGTATTTCATGACCGGGCAACGCCGGGCGGCTTGCTAGTTTATTATAGATTTTGTTGGTTTTGGCTTTCTGCTCTGTTAAGGATACTATATGAATGCCGAAGTGTTAATAAGGGGTCTGGGGCTTGGAGTAGGTTATAGATTTACTGAAATTTATTTCAAGTACTGCTTTTATCTCCACGAAGATAAAGTAAGACAAGATCGATTAAAAAAAAAAAAAAAAAAAAAGCAAAAGAAAACAAGAATCAATTTGATTCTCTTTTCCTGTTTGATATCCATAAAAATACGATTTAAAAAATGTAAAAATCAGTTTCTACACTTTAAAATAATACAGGTCGGTAGAAAATTAAATTTTCTTGCGCTTAGTGAAAATTATTTGCTGTTTATTGTGTCCATTTTCGATTTATCCTCTGTTAACCGTACTAAATGCCAATACGAGGTTCAGGATTTGGAGACAACGTACACAGTGGTCCTGGATTTCAGGAGAACGCTGGCTTTACATCGGTTGAGGGGAGGGCGTAACAGCTATGAATTTTAGTAATTTTTGGATATATTACTATTTTCGACATGACAAACAAGTAAGTAATGTTACTTTTGCTTCAAACCACATATTCAAAAATCGATCTGTCGACTATATCTTAAGAAGCACCTCTTTTTAAAAAGAGTTCTAACTAGAAAGATATCGAGGAAACGAAGGCCAACATATTCAAATATTAAGAACTGAAAACATAAAAATATGAACCCATAAGACGGAATTCAGCGTTAAATAATCCAGAGATGGTTAATACGCCGTAAAAATATCAATTTTATATTAAATGCATTTTATTGTCCCTCTTTTTTTTTTTAATCCTTACTTGAAAATTCTATATCTATATCATTAATTGTTGAAAAATAGATAAATTTCATTTTTCTTAATACAACAAAACGTACATAACATAAAACAAATCTAAGGTAATTTTTAGATTCAATTTGAATTATATTTTTATATCTTTCGTTGTTAGGATTATAAAAATGCACTCTGAAAATTGGTAAATTTCACATTAAATAAAATACCTTAATATTTAAAGTTGGCTAAACTGAAAAGACGCCTTTCCAATTTTGATCGCGCCTACCAAGACGGCCACCAGCAATAAGATAAGAAATGAAATTGCTTAATACCTTGAAAAGTAATTATTTGAGGAAAATTTTAATGAGATATTCGTTTTCAGCATACCAAAAGATCGACATTTCTCAACCTATATATTCAACGGACTTTTGATCTAAGTACTTGAAATTTGATATATAGAGTATTCAGGCTTGTGGGAAACATTTTAATCGGTTTTTATCTGAAAATAAGGGCCACCAAAGGATCAAAATTGAAAACTTGGTACGTGGGAGTCGTCGGATTTCTATTTGTTTGCTAACTGTTCCACAAATGTGCTCGCGTGAATGGTTCACATGGCAGATTCATAATGTTAAAAATAAGTACGTTTGAAAACACCTTTTAAAGATCGTGTTAAGCCGGCTGATTGGTTATAGTACTTCAATCACTGTCTTTAGGTTTTGGTTTCGATCTCAGCTCGAGTATTTTGTTTTTCTTTACTTACAAGAAGTGAATTGTTTATAAAAACATAATACTCGCATGCACATCATTTAAAGAAAAATGTTAAGGTGGAAACCAGGTAAAAATTTATCTAACACTCAAGATCAGAACAGTAATCCGAAGAATCCTATTAATAAAAACCGTCAATCCTCATCTCAAAAATTTAGAAACATAAAAAATATATATATATATATATATATTTCTAAAGCAATTTTCGATTGAGCTTCCAGTGTCCAAAATTGGTTGAACTAAAAAGACGCCTTCCCAATTTTGATCAGGGCTTTTTGAGTCAGTATGGATGGCCATAAGTGTTATAAAATACTGGTTGCATGTAGAGTGTTATTTGAACTTTTACAAACTTTGTAAAGAAAATGTATACATTTTTAAAAAGTGTTTTTTAAAATTTTTAAACAATTTATTTTATTGTCAATGTTTTAAGTGTTTGTTTTAAATTTTTAAATAATTTATTTTATTGTCAATGTTTTAAGTATTTTTTTTTTCATTTTTGAATAATTTATTTTATTTTCAATGTTTTAAGTGTTTTTTTTTTAATTTTTAAATAATTTATTTTATTGTCAATGTTTTAAGTATTTTTTTTTAATTTTTAAATAATTTATTTTATTTTCAATGTCTTAAGTGTTTTTTTTTAATTTTTAAATAATTTATTTTATTTTCAATGTTTTAAGTGTTTTTTTTTAATTTTTAAATAATTTATTTTATTTTCAATGTCTTAAGTGTTTTTTTTTGTACAATAAAAGAATAAAACAATTTATTTAAAAAATGCAAAATTTATTTTTTGAAACGAGATAAAAGAAAAAACATTTTTAACGAGATTTGCTTTTTTCTTGTTATTTTTCTTTTCTTTTATTTTTTTTTACGATTTTTAAGATTTTTTTTCGACTTCAACGAGTAAATCAAATTTTAATGGTCATCTGCAACGATTCCTCTGTCGGTAAATGAAACAAAACTAATTCAGAAATATTTGGATTTGGATACGTTTTTTAATGTTTGATTAAAAAAAAATAACAATGTTAAAATAAAAAGCATATCAAAGTGAGAAGTTAAACATAAAATTAACACACTACTTCTAACCAGGAATTTATAACACTTATGGACATCCATACTACAAAAAAAAAAAAAGGATGACTACTATTTCCCGTTATACACATGATAAACCTTAAACCTTTCACACCTACCTTTATGGAATGCCCTGCCATCGTTTCCAGAGTTATTAGTCGTCCAACACATGGGTCTATTCAAAAAGAGTACCATTCCAGGGATTGTTAGAAAATGGTGTTACTTCTAATTCTTAGAATTACCAAACAAAATAGGGAGCCGCTCATAGGAAGGAAAAAAAAAAAAAAAAAAAGGTGTCACGCTTTTACGGAGCTTTTTCTCATATGTACAGACGGCCTATCCCCGCGTAGTGAGTCAGTTCTTCGTGGTGCACACAGTTTCCTTGCATCCCACAGTTCCTTCAAATGGGGCGAAGAGGGGGGGGGCGATGAATTGGGGTATGGGTAAGGTTTTATCTTCCCGGTGTTAGGGATAGTCCATTTTCACTAGGTAGAGGAAAGGTCTGGATATTGATAATGCAGTGTTTGAGAGCAGGTCAGGGTGGGGGTTGGAGGGGGGGGGGGCGTGCGGCTTCTGTGATGGAAAAATCCGGGAATAAAGTGAATGGCGAGTAACGCAGATACACGGACACACTTGGGAGACAGCGAAGCATTTAAAATGGAGACGTTTGAGAGGAACAGGAAGAGAAAACGCATGACTACAACTGTCATGGAATTGTGATATTAAGTAGGGTTCATTGAAGCCCTTAAAATTAATGTTGTAATACGTATTTGCTCACATCACATCAACAGCAATCAATTATCAATCAAAGTATATATATATATATATATATATATATATATATATATATATATATATATATAAGAGAAAGAAAATTGAAATTGTAAGTTGAACTTTAGAATCCAAACTTATTGTTCGACTGAATACTCCAAAAAAACACTTTACAAAATCCTTATTCCATGGAGTTTCAAAGAATGCTATACGTGTTATTCTTCTCATCAGAGGACATAAAGAAATCAGCAAATTATACTTGTAGCAATGCTAGAATTTGGTAGTTAGGGCATTAAGTGAAACCGCAATTTATTGTAGTTATAAATTGCCAAATAAAAAAGTGAAAAAATGTTGGATATGTAAAAAATATATATAAAAACAAACCGCACATAATATATATATATATATATATATATATATATATATATATATATATATATATATATATATATATGCAACTTTGTGTGTGTGTGTGTGTGTGTGTGTAGGTTCGTTCTGTATAGACTCCGAAACGGCTGAACAGATTTTCTTTAAAATTTACAGAAATTTTGTGTATAAGTCTGGATGTGATCTTAGTTAAGTTTTGTCTAAGAATACTCCCAATAATTACCGATAATCGATAATCGAAACCGTTATTTTAATTTATCTATCATCGGTAAAACCATTTTTTCCATGTCGTCACTTAGCAACAATGAAAGGACGGTGAGCCTTAAAAATTCTACTGTGGATAAGTTGATAGAGTTCTTTTTTTGCATGACGTGGTCCGCACGCAAATTTTTTAATTTTTTGTTTTACATTAACTGCAAATAATTTTATAAGCCTTGAAAATTTACGTGTTTTTTTGTTTTGTTTTTTGTATGACGTCGTTTGTAGGTCTGTGCGAGACTAGAAAAGGCTCGCACAAAAACACGCGTTCACGTCTCAAGCCATATTTCTTGTCATATACATACGCGCACACAAACATACGCGCACACGTCCACACACGTAGATATATTCACGTTCATGTACATACACCCACATTCACGTGCATACACACACACGCTAACGTACACACATGTACGTACACATAGGCGCACACATACGCACACATGGGCAACGTCACTTCCCCTTTGAAGGAAATCCACACAGGCGCAAAAGACCACCGGAAACACCTATAAAAGCTGTTTAAGCCTTTTTCAACTCGCCTTCCGAGCTGAGTGGAGGCCAGGCACGAATGCAGACCCCACAATTTTATTATACCATCCCTATTTAAGTTAAAACATACTTATCAAAGTAGTATTATGTACATCTATATCAAAAACACGTGTAAACGTTTTTTTTTTAATTTAAATTTTTTTATTTCCATACTTTGTAGACCAGGCGCGAATGCAGACCCCACAATTTTATTATACTATCCCTATTTAAGTTAAAACATACTTATCAAAGTATTATTATGTACATCTATATCAAAAACACTTATAAAGTTTTTTTTTTATTTTAAAATTTTTTATTTCCATACTTTGTGAACCAAGCGCGAACGCAGACCACACAATTTTAATGAACCACCGTTCTGCCAGATCAAACATACCCATTCCTGTGTTTTGATACATCTTCTATCATTATATGTAATCAGTTTTTTAAAATAGTCAACCATATAGGAACCTATTCGTGACCACACACACACACACACACACACACACACACACACGCGCGCGGACATTCAGCTTTATATATATATATATATATATATATATAGTTACAGATATAGATATACCACCTTTTTGGCAATTTTATAAGTTCCAAATCTCAGCGACTATTGATCAGAATTTAACAAATGACGGCTCGTTGGAAATGTAATGGCCTGAATTTTAGTGATAGGTTAATCGTCGGCAGAGTGTTGTCGTAGTGTGGCCAATGTATGTATTATATAAACTTTTAGAGTGAGTCCGGTGACATTCTTTGAAGGCGTATATAAATTCATATGCTACATTAGTTTGGTTTAGTGTGGTGTTATTATTGTTTTTAATTATTAAATTAAAGGTTTTAAATTGAGAATGATATATTATTAGTTTAGTCTTTTTGTTCTGTTTGATAGGTTTGGTATACCTTTTAATTAAATTTGTTATTATTTTTTCCTCTATTTTGTAG
>NC_136504.1:107484639-107514639 GCF_053919585.1 Euprymna scolopes
TATTTTTTATTTATTTATTTGTTTATTTATTTAATCATTTATTTATTTGTTTATTTATTTATTGTTTATTTATTTATTTGTTTGTTTATTTATTTGTTTATTTATTTATTATTTATCTATTTATTTGTTTATCTTTTTATTTATTTATTTGTTTATTCATTTATTTATTTGTTTATTTATTTATTATTCGTATATTTATTTGTTCATTTATGTATTTATTTATTTGTTTATTTATTATTTATTTGTTTATTTATTTATTTGTTTATTTATTTGTTTATTTATGTATTTGTTTATTTAATCAGTTGTTTATTTATTTATTTTTTAAATATTTATTTATTTGTTTATTTAATCAGTTGTTTATTTATTTATTTATTTATTATTTATTTATTTATTTGTTTATTTATTGATTACTATTATTTAATCGTTTTCTTTTTACTGTTTCTGTGTACTTTTACTAATAAGGGTACTTTTAAGTGTCTGTGTGTGCTTATCGACGTTCTTACTTATATACGTGTGTGTGTGTGTGTATATACTTTTACTTATATACGTGTGTGTGTATGCTCTTACGTATCTTACGTTCACTGTTATGTGTGTGTGTGTGTGGGTGTCTATGTACCTATCCTTACACTGTTCCTTGCCTTGAAAGTCTTCAAGACGTGTATGTGCCATATATAATGCATACATACCTGGTTGCCTTGGACAGCAGATGATGCCTTCTTGGACGCTGGTCTGCCATATCGTGGGGAGTGGTCACTACACACAGATGCATCAATAAGCAACAAGATGGATTTGAAGCTTCAATCTTTTATTCTAAGCAAGTCTATCATCTCAAACCCTGGTTGTCGGGGAGCCGGATCTCCGATCTGCATTCCTCTGTTGCCTAAACCACTCTCAGCCCATGTGGTCGTCAACTGGAAGCCTACAACCACAATTCCTGTATCACCCCTAATTTCTGGTGCATTCTATCCAAGTCATCAAAAGGTGACTTGAGTTTGACGCCTGTCAAACCTAACCTTTTCTGACCCTGCTAAATCGTTGATGGGAAACCCCCAAAATTTTTATATAACTTCTATTTCTAAAACTACCTATATAGCAATTAAGTTGGGATTCCCAATACTACACCCTTATAGAGCCTAACATCACACGTTAAATTAAAAAAAAATTATCACTGCAAAAGCGGAAGGACCTGGCGTATAAAATCAACAGTAGGTCCTTTGATAAGGTGGGGGCACGTTTGAAATGAATTTTTCTGTTTAGAACACAATTGAACCATAATACTTGACTTTTGCATTTTAAACTTTAAATCAAGCTATTCTACATAAAAATAACCTTATAAAATCAACAGTAGATTCTTTACAATGCGAAAGAAAGCATATGAAGTTTCGTTCTAGTGCACAGCCGGGGATCTTCAACTAAAGCAGGCAATCGGTCGATTTGATTAGAAAAACGGGCGAGTTAACCAATTTTGATGACAATAATGATATGGGAGTGTGATCGTTATTCAATCCCGGGCAAAGTCGGGTTTCTCTGCTCGCCACATAATAAAAGAAAAAGTAAATCAATTTGCAAAATCAATCTGATAAAATAAATTAAGCTGAAAAATTCAATTAACGGTTCAATAAATTGTTGCTGTCGTTCTCATAATACTTACAGTGTGGAACAATAAATTTGTCGAACTAAAGAAAACAACACTACAGCTTTATTTGAAAACTTTTATTGAAAAAAATCAATTTAGGTAACTTCATTATGTAGAAGAGCTGACATCTGTTCAATGTAGCCGCCTTCAGCCTCAATCACTGCCTCGATACGGGTTCGGAACTGGAAGCATGCCATTTCCACAAGTTCCAGTGGGAGCTCGGCGAATACTTGGCAGATGCTGGCAATCAGACTGGCTTTGGTGTTGTGGGAGGTCATGTTCTCAACGTATGACGAACTGAAGTTGAACGGGTTCAGGTCAGGGAAGGAGTGGGGGGCTAGTAAGAGAAGAGTATAAAGTCTTAGCATTTCTTCTGAAGCCAAGCCTGAGTCTCTTTGGACTTGTGGGGTGGCGCCGAGTCCTGCTGCTACCCCCAGGGTCTACCTGATTGCACCAGAGGATCATCATATTCAGCATATCCAGGTACGTTTTGGTGTTGACTTTCAAACCGACTTTCAAGATGTGAGGTGGCATGATGTGGCCCTTGAAACCACACCAAAGATCATAATCGTAGCCAAAAACTGTGTTGAGCTGTGCCCTCAAGCGTTGAACTGTCTGGATTTGTATTTTGAGCGTGCTGGCAATGGTCCTGTTCTCATAACTTGGATCAGTAGAGCCTGAGTTGTACAGCAGTGCATCTCTGATTTTGATCGTCGAACATTGTGTCACTTTCCGACATGATAGAAGGCTCCTATTGCTCTTGGAATTTGTACACAACTGGCCAACTAGTAGATGGTCTGCAACATAAAAAGAAAACTGGTTTTCATCAAGCGCAAATGGAATCATGTCGTTTTTTCTATGGTGAAAATTTTATGATTCCACCCTCTACAAACATCTAAACGTACAAATGTAATGTTATGACCCTTTAGGCTGTGATCATAGCATAGTATCTGTTAACTGTGGCAAGCGAGAGCAATGGTCAAAACATTATTATTATTGTTATTGTATTCTTGTTAATTGATTTGAGCGATGGATGGTCGCTCGATCAGTTATTATGATTAGAAGAATAAACAATTAAATCGCATAAAAAATGATTGATGTGTAAATCGCAAAAGGAATGCGAAAATAGAAAATAGATGTAAACATTCTTTTGGATTTGGATAAACAAATAACTAGTTGTGGATTAGATTGGTATGAGACACGTAATTAGGTGACGTAAGAGAACACGTGATGTAGTTAGTTTTGGAGAGATTCAGAGAGTTGAGGATTTACCACCAGAGCAGACAGACGTCTGGAAAAGGGTGGACCGACAGCTGGGAGCGGGCTGTATGAACAGAAAATGTAGACTAACTGCAGATCCTGTGAAAACCAATTGAGACAACTTTAATAAATTTATATTACAAAAATATAAAGAGTTGTTTTAATGGTTTCACAAATAAAACAGTTGTCTCAATTATATCGTGCTGATCGCTTCATGGTTGTCAGGGAGCAGCAGAAAGATACAGAAAAAATCTTCAAGAAAAAAAGGTATGAAGCATATATTATTCTTCTTACATATGAACTGTAAAAATATCCCGTGTGATAAATCTGATACAACATGACTCGGTTTACAGAAAGTTGTTGCTCATGCAGAAGTCTCCCCCTTCTTTAAGCCAGGAAAGACAAAGTCGATACAGCTTGGCTCTTACTGTGCTGCAAGAATTGCTGGTGATGACAATATAAAGTCAGGCCACCTTAGGAACTCCATCAGATTTTCTGTTGGGATTTAATCCCACAAGGCTGCGGAGGTTTTAAATAAGCTTTGCCTTTTCCTAGGTGAGCTATCGTCCTAAGTTGATGAGTCCCACCTGCCCGAAGTGACTGGTTTTAAGGCGCCAGTGGGGAGCCTTTGTCCCGTTTTTCCATTTGGTATAAACAGTTTGGCCAGGCTTAATAGCTAAACCACACAAGCAGGTCAGAAGCTGGACTTAGTTGTCAGAGGCTATTTGAGATGCACACCGTAAGGGCATTTTTTTTTAGAGAGGGAGTTTATTACCACAATCATCCTCGGTTGTGAAAACCTTTGAAACCATGTTTAACGGGTAAGAATACAGACGTGCAAATATGCCTAACTTTATATATAGACAAATTAAATAAAGAAAGCAAATGTAAACGATGAAATGAATTAAGCCGGAGAATTCAATTGACGGTTCAATAGAGTGCTGATGACTTTCGAAAAGTGGCCTCAATAATTGGTTAGCATTTAAAATCATTTCATTAGGTACTTATCCTGTAAGTAAATTATAATTAAATCTAATGACTTTAGCAGAACCATGCATTAAACGTCTATGGTCTGGAATGACGTCAGACATTGTTGAAGTTGAAAGTGCAACAAACAAGGTTACAACAGACAGAACAAATAGCGCAAAACAATTCAGCAACAATTATACAATCAAAACAAATCTGTGTATATAAAAAAATAAACGATTACAAATGTGGTAGTATTCACACCTACCCCCCCCCCCCCCAAATGTAAAGAAGTAGAAAAAGAAAGAAAAACAAAATACGAGGGCCGTCTAAAATTAATGCCTCCTATTTGTTTTTTTTACTAAAAATATGAAAATTTTATTTATTTATTTTTTTTTTGCACTGAAAAGTTGAAGAGCTACAGTATGCAAATTTAATACCTTACTTTGTAAAATGTATAAAAGTGCACTTTGAAGATAAATAAATTGCAAATTGAATCTTGTACCTTTATTTTTAAAGCCTATAGTAAAAACATCTTGTTTAACAATTTTCATGCCTTGGATGAAATGCTTTTCTAACTTGTATCCTATCTTTTTAAGATTATATTTTATTTAATTTATTAATTTGGATTTAAAAAAAGATGAATGTGATTTTGTATGTATTTATAAAAACTCTCCTACTCTCTATTTCAGATTGTATTTCTCCTCACACCACAACTCATTTTTGCAACCCCCTCTTTGTATTATTACAGGTCTGAATATTCTCTCTGTTTCAGTTTGTAATTCTCCTCACTCCACAACTCTTTTTTTGCAACTCTCTCTTTGTCATACATGTCTGAATAATAAGAAAATCTGAATTTTTTAACAAAAACTTTAAAATAACTTTTTTAGATTAATTTTTTAAAAACTTCTTTCAGAATAGAAAATCTTTACAATTTAATAAGGAACATATTTCATATAGGTTTCATCAAAAATATTCAGTAGATAACGAAAAAGATAGAGATGAAAATTTCAAAAGGAGTGTATAACTGGTTACACTCAATAGTAGTCCTCGCCAGCGAAAGTCTTTGTTATTGTTATTCTATTATTATTATTATTTAAAACATTTTGTGTCCTGCGCTTTTGCGCGAGGACTAATTTTTCTACATGGTCATCATCATTCTTAATGCACTTTTGCTAGCGATAAATGATAGCTGCACTTGAATATCATGAACGTGCTTTTTCATAGTAGGATCGTTCCAAAACACAAAGCGTTGAAGGGCTATAAAGACGGAAGTGGAGCCATTAAAACGAGCAACCTTTTGTGCTCCAGAATTTATTTATTTTTTCTACATAGTCACCAGCATTCTCAATGCACTTCTGCCAGCGATGAAAGATGGCCGTGTATGGGCGTCCTGAGTATGCTTTGTCATACGAGAGTCGTTCGAAAAGTTTAGCCGCCAATTTTATCAACTCAAAATGTTGAAGAGCTATGAAAGCGCCAGCGGTAGCATTAAAACGAGTGACATTTTCTGATCCAGAATTAATTTCTCTACATAGTCATCATCAGTTTCAGTGCACTTTTGCCAGCATTGAACGATGGCTGTGCATGCGTGTCTGGAGTGCGCTTCGTCGTACGATGATCGTTCCTAAAGTAAAGCCTCCTATTTTTTAACTCAAAATGTTGAAGAACTACAAAGATGGGAGTGGTACCATTAAAGCGAGCATTCTTTGATACCTCAGAAATTATTTTTCTACAGCGTCACCATCATTCCATATAAGAATAATTACTAAGGAAATTGGCTTATTTTGAAACTTATACTAGCAGCGCTATCCGGCGTTGCCCGGAGCCACAAAAACAAAACAAAACAAAAAACAGACGAGGTTAAAAATTGGTGTGACATTTTTGTATTAAAAGTTCTCTCTATCTATCTCTATATATGCGACTTGTGAATTTCATACTCCCATGGAACTTCCTCCTTTGGAGGAAGCCAGTTAAACTCAAATAAGGTTAGTGCCGTTTCACACACACACACACACACACACACACACACACACACACACACGCACACACACTATCTATATCCGTATCTCTATCTTTCTCTTTTTCTCCCTTCCACGTTTTTCTCCCTTATCCCTCCATCCCCATCCCCCCCGCCCCCATCCTTCCATCCCTCCATCCTTCCTTCATCTCCACCCAGCTCATTTCTTCTAATAATGCAAGTCATTCACCTCTACTTGATATAATAGATAACATTGGGAATGGCTGAAAAATCACTCTCCCTGACCAAACAACCCAGTTGATCCCCAAAGAATCAATAATTACTGTTTAATTTAAAATAATATTTATCCGGGGCAACACCGATCAAGAATATACCAACTTTGTGTTTTTTTTTTTGTTTTGTAATTTTTTTGTTTTGCCTTTAGTTGGATATACAGACACACATACACACTGACGACTGTCATTTATATATGAGATAAACAAAATTCTAGTTTATAAATATTTAATCGACGCCCCCCTCCCCCCTGTTTGAAATAACTGCTAGTAGGAAAAGCAATCGTCAACGGGAAACTTTCCAACATAAAAGCCCATAAATCTGCCATGTACCCCAAATCATTAAACTCTCAAGGTCACATGAGTTTACGCACTTAAAATTATGAAAGTTTCTATTTATATTAAACTTTTACGATCACCCCTTCTAAAAGATTTTTTTTTTTGAAAAAAAAAAAATAATTTTAAGGCCAAATTAGTTTAAAACACTGAAATCAAATATGGGGAAAAAATTACATTTTTATAAGTGACCATCATCATCGCAGTCATCATCATCATCATAATCATTATCATCGTTGTTAATATTATCATCGTCATCATCATCATCATCATCATCGTTGTTAAATTATCATCATCATCATCGTCATTAAATTATCATCATCATCGTCGTCGTCCTCATCATCATCAAAATCATTATTATCATCATCATCATCATCATCATCATCATCATCGTCGTCGTTAAATCATCATCATCGTTGTCATCGTCGTGGTTGTTAAAGCAGTGTCGTCATCATTATCCTCATAGTCATCATCATCAAAAGTATCATCATTGTCATCATCATTAAATCATAATTATCATCATCATCATTGTAAAATCATCATCATCACTATTATTATTGTCTTCCGTTTTCCTGCTTTCCAGCTTTCTATAATATGGTTGTCTTCAAGTCCAACGTGAACAAGTTTCTGATGAGCCGTTCCACTTAAGTTAACAAATTTACCGAACTTCCATTACTATCGATTACTATATTGTCCTTTTGACTACTGTAAACTCTTTAATCCTTATCCTTGAGTGGCCTATCGGCCTTGATAAGTGGGGACGCCTATTTAAAAAAAAAAGTCATCGCCATCATCATTATCAGCAACAGCAACATCATCATCATCATCGTCCTCATGATGATCATCATCATTGTCATAAACAAAACAATCTTCGAACGAAAAACATTTTTTGTGAAAAATTATGTTTACGTGAAACGATCACACATGCTAAAAAAAGGATTTTTCTAAAAAAAAAAAAAAAAAAAATTAAATAAAGAATAAATTCGTATTGTTTGGATTCATCAAATGACTGTTCCCATCTTAAGTGTCCTTTTCACAACATTTTGGCTGATGTAATCTCCGATCTTCTTCAGGTGTATCTGATTGAAGGACTCATGGCGCAGTGGTTAAAGTACTTGGAAAAATCAATTGTATAAGTGATATTCTCCTGAAGGTTGAAGGTTCAATCTTCAGTGTGGGTGACCAGAAAAAACATGATTGTAAATTAAGGACCTCTATCCGGTCATGGCTGACGGAACAAGAGCATGCTACCTTTGTGGAGTAAATAAAGGATTTCGTTCAAATTCCTAAGTTCAACAGAAACGTTCCTAAGTTTGACAAAATACACTTGATGAAGGTCGGAGGTTACATTGATCGAAACGTTATGAAAATGACACGTAAGATGAGAACAGTAGTCCGTTAAATCTAAATAATATGAATAACCAATCCTCATCTCAAAAATTTAGAAATGTAAAGAACAATTCGAGAACCCCCCCCCCCAAAAAAAAACATTGTCGTTAACATCATCATCATCATCGTCGTCCTCCTCCTCATCATCATCATTTTAAAAAAAAATCAATTCAGTTAGCTTGATTATGTAGTAAAGCTGACATCCTTCAATGTAGCCGCCTTCAGCCTCAATCACCGCCTCGATACAAATCTGAAACTGGGAGCATGCCTTTTCCACAAACGTGAATACTCATACTCAGCAGATAGTAGCAATCAGGTCGCTTTGGTGTTGTGGGAGGTCCTGTTGGTGATGTTCTTAATGTATGACCAAACAAAGTAGTCCAGTAGGTTCAGGTCGGGGGAGGAGGGGTACCAGTGAGAGAAAGGTATAAAATCGTAGCACTTCTTCGGAAGCCAAGCCTTGGTCTCTTTAGACTTGTGGGCTGGCGCTGAGTCCTCTTGTCGCATCCAGGGTCTGCCAGTGGCCACCTGATTACATCAGGGGATCATCATACTCTTTAGCACATCCAGGTACACTTTGGTGTTGACTTTCAAGCCGACTTCAAAGATGTGAGGCGGCATGATGTGGCTCTCCTTTGAAAGCACATCAAAGACCATAATCGTAGCCAGAAACTGTGTTGAGATGTGCCCTTGTTGGACCGCCCAGATTAGCATTTTAAGGATGCTGACAATGGTTTTGATGACATAACTTGGATCAGTAGAGAGCATGTTGTACAGCAGCGCATCTCTGATCTCGCTGGTTGAACATTGGGTCAGTTTCAGACATGATAGAAGGCTCCTATTGCTCTTGGGATTTGTACACAACTGACCCACTAGTAGATGCTCTGCAACAAAAAAAAAATAACCGATTTTTATCAAACGGAAATGGAATCATGACCCACTAGTAGATGCTCTGCAACATCAACAAAAATAAAAAACGGTTTTAATCAAACGGAAATGGAATCATGACCCACTAGTAGATGCTCTGTAACATCAACAAAAAATAAAAAACGGTTTTAATCAAACGGAAATGGAATCATGACCCACTAGTAGATGCTCTGCAACATCAACAAAAATTAAAAAAACGGTTTTAATCAAACGGAAATGGAATCATGTTGTCTAGAAAAGACAATTTTATTGCTCCACTCTGCTTGTTTCTAATCTAATATATAAACGGCTATATGTCTGTCGGTCTGTCTGTCTCCATATTTTCAAACTCTATCTCTTCCGAAACTAAAAGTTGCAGAGTGGCGCTAGGGGCCTCAAATGATTGGATTTTTTATAGACTATTCTTTTATGGGTCTTTAACCCATTATAATTGGTTTTTAAGGGGTCAAAAATGGGTAAAAATTGCAAAAAAAAAAAAATCGTTAAAAATGCTGTACATTCATCTTAGTTTATTTTTTTATTTTTAGTTTTTAATAACTTTATATGCGTGCCACGTGGGTACAGAGGTAACATCACTAGCTTTGAATGCTACAGTTTCGGTTTTGATTCCAGGTGATTGCACCCAAACACTCTTTTTATTTTTGAAATTACGACTCTATAATAATATATACAAAATCTGGGCAAATTAAAATATCATATTTAAGCGTATTTTACACCTGAGCAAATCCGCCCCCCCCGCTAGTTTTTAGATATATCAAATACTAGAATACTGCAGAGAACACACATTACACTATAAATAAGAATATATAGGAAGGGAAAACCTTGGTGTGTCAGGTTCGAATCCAGGTTTCGTGGAAAAACTTTTCTCAAACTGACCTTGCACCTCATTTATTATAACTTTAATTAAACGTGGAAATACGATTTAAAAATCACTCTCTGCATTAGCACCAAATAAGAAACTAAAAGAAGGGAAAACCTGGGTGTGCCAGGTTCGAATCCAGTTGGTTCCGTGGAGACATTTTTCTGGAACTTCTGCCTCATTTACTATAGAGGAGGTAATAAATTTTAATAAATATATACAATTAACATGGGGAGGGGAGGATGTTTTGTAACTATTCTGTACTTTAACCTTACAATTGAATAAAAAAGCATATCATAAAACTTTAATTAAATGTGGAAATATGATTTAAAAATAGCGCGAATCACTCTCTGCATTAGCACCAAATAAGAAACTAAAAGAAGGGAAAACCTGGGTGTGCCAGGTTCGAATCCAGTTGGTGCCTAACTTACTATAGAGGAGGTAATAAATTTTAATAAATAAATACAATTAATTGTTCCTGTGAGAATGAGAAAGCGTTTACTGCACATGCGTAATCGACCGCTCATTGGCCTCGTCCGAATTCACTGCTGGATCTCAATACTGGTCGTAGCGTCAATCATATGATCTCAAACAAAATCATAACTCAAGTTTAAAATAAGTAACGATGTTTTAGTTTGTAAGATTATAAGTATACTTGCTTTTATTGTTTGTTTGTTGTTGTTTTCGTTTTATGGCATATCAACCCCTTTTTAGGTTATTTAATGCCGAATCCAAAGATTTTGAAGAAAATTTTTTTTAATAGAATATATTTGTTTTTTTTAAGTCGGTTTGTATTTAACCCATAGTTGAGACCCTAACAGGTACTACCATTCTGGGTCAGAGTGGACCTGGGAGCAATGGCAATTAAAGGGTGTCTCCACACTCCCCAAAGCCCGCAAGCTGGGGCCTCACCATCGAATATAGTTTAAGGTCATATTCAGGACCTTGCTTTTATTACAAACAACAAGCTTGCTTTTAGGACTAATATCTATCCTGCAAATACAAACAGTTTCCCGCTTAAAGTCACAAACCCAAAGGTTTCTTTGTCTCTCCGAATGAAAGATCAAACTAATATCTTCTTGTTTTGCTCATACTTTATTTTTCCTTATAATATATATCAATCCTTATTTAAGAAGCTCAATGTAATTACAGAGCAACATAATGAATGAATGACAAACGTCTATATTCCAAAGTTTATGATGTTGACCATCTTACAATTTATTTCTTTAATTCACATGACATTTACAATTATTAGGTATTTACAGCTTCTCTTCAAGTTTCGGATTTTTAATCACATCAAAACGCACTTTATCTCCTGTTGATGGATTAATTGTTGCTATTTCTTCTGAGGAGTTTTTTTTTTTTACATAGGAATCACCACTTATCAAGACCCAGAGGCCACTGGGGGATAAGGGGTAATAGGTATACATAAGTCAATGTGATTATAGCGTAGTAAACATAGGTAGTGGAATTTTTGTAAGTTGGATTACTTAAGGGGACTGTTCATCAAGAACTTGTTTACGTTAGACTTGAAGACAATCAGATTGTAGTCAGCTGGAAAGCAGGCCAACAGAAGAGTTCCATAGGCATGCAGTTCTGAGAAAGAAACTTTGTTCATGGAATCTACTTTTAGGTTTAAGCACAGATAAAGAGTGTGGAAAACTATTGATAGTGGTTTGGGCTAGACGAGTGTTTTTTATGAAAGTTTGGCAGGGGAGGACCATAGACTGAATCTCAGATGAACACCCACCATGGATATAACAATAAAACAGAGACAAACTCGCAACATCTCTTCTGTGAGAAAGAGGTTGCAGGGAAGAGAAAAGGAATCTCCTATGAGGCTACAAAGTCTATTTTGAACTCTATCCAGGCAGGATAAGTCCTTTCTAGCAGCTCCTGCCCAGATGTGGCAACAGTACTCCATCCTTAGACGTACCTGTCTCTTATATAGATAGAGAATTGCATCAGCAGTGAGATATCTACTGGATCGATAGAAGGATCCAACCATTTTTCCAGCGGCCTTGGCAACAGATTTAATGTACGTGTTCCATTTAAGATCAGGAGTAAAGGTCAAGTCCAGAAGCTTGTCAAAACATGAGGCCTCCCCAAGACGAGAGCGATCCATTTAAATTGATGCTAGATGGGGATCAGAACGTTGATGATGTAAAGATAGAAGCTTGGTTTTAGATGCATTAAAAGTAACCAGCCACTCCTTTCCCCATTGTACCACATGCCCAAGATCAGAGGAGAGAGAATTGGAGAGAACTTGGTCATTTACGGTCTTAAATGTGCTACCATAGATGATAGTGTCATCAGCATAAATGTCTACGAATGATGTAAGGATGTGATTTGGAAGAGAGTTGGGCCCAGGATGGACCCCCTAAGGGACTCTAGCATTAATACTGTGAGCTCCTGGTACTCAGTTTTGCAAATGCACTACAAACACGATAGGTTCTATTTACTATTTTATCATGGAGCGGTGCATTTGAATTCACAACGCTACGACATATGTGAAGAGTCTTAATATAGATTGACAGACCTCACAGAATCGAATACACAGATTGATAAAAACATGATAAATTATATAAATTGGCATGGACATATTGGAATTAAGATGGGTAGATATATAGATGGGTGAATATATAGACATGGATGAATAGATAGATAGATAGATAGATAGATAGATAGAGAGAGAGAGAGAGAGAGAGAGAGAGAGAGAGAGAGAGAGAGAGAAAATTTGTAACTGGAATTGTATATACAGGGTGGGCTAAAATAAGGGTCCTATTTTTAAAAATTCATAAATTCATGTAAGTTTTAAGAAGTGTTTTTCGGCCAAAATTTGTTTTGTTTATTTCAAAAAAAATCTCGGAAGGGTCAATCTACACACACATAAAGTTTGGTGAGTTTAACTTTTATTTTGTGGAAGTTATTCAAATTTAAAGATAGGACCCTTATTTTGGCCCACCCTGTATATATTTGAACATTTTGCTCAATTAAATATCTACTTGTGAGACTCTTATTTGTAGAATTTTTTTTAATATGAGTAACTTTGAACTTGATTCTATATTTAACATCAAATCCAGAGTCTTGACTTTACAACGCTACAACATATGTGAAGTTTTTTTTTTTTGTTTTTTTGTTTTTTTGTTTTTTTACATATTTCAGATAGGCGTTACTGGAAACTTGTGGATTGGTTGATTTTGTTTCACACCGTGTATCTGCTTTGGTGTAGGTCAACTTCAATTTTGTTTATGCTGATCGTTAGACAATGGCTTTACATGCAGCAAAAAGCCAATCAAAAAGAAGTTGAGCTTCCTCAAGGGAAGTTGTAGCCAGTGCAGCATCATCTGCAAATAGCAAATCCCTGATAATTGTTCTGCGAAGGAGCGTTTGTGCTGATGATTGAATATTTCTCTGCTTGTACGGAATTGAGATTTTAGTAACCCTAATCCTAACCCTAACCCAACATCTGAAAATGCGCGTTAACAGAACCGGGGCCTTAAAACATCCTTATTTGTTGCCATTGGTTACATTGAACTGTTCAGAAGAGTCTAAAGTGAAAAATTTTTATCGTGTTGTCTGGAATGTCAAGTTTCTTTAATAATAGGCCCTGTCGGTGGGGCATTAGAATACGCCGACTGCTCCCCTGCAGAGGTTAAAAGTCCCTCAATGGGGGTCCTGGATATGACCTTAAACTATATCCAATGGTGAGGCCCAAGCTTGTGGGCTTTGGAAAGTGTGGAGCCACCCTTTAATTACCATTGCTGCCAGGTTCACTCTGACCCGGAGTGGTAGTACCTGTTAGGGTTCCAACTATGGGTTAAATAGAAACCGACGTGAAAACAACAAATATATTCTATTAAAAATTTTTTCTTCAAACTGTTTGGATTCGGCATTAAATAACCCGAAAAGGGTTGATATGCCGTAAAACAAAAACAACCAACCAACCAACTTTAATGATAATTTAAGAGTTGTGCGATTCACGGTGTCAAAAGCCATGGTAAGGTCCATGAACACCACGTACAACTTTTAGTTTTTCTCACGAGCTTTCTGGGATACTTGACACAAAGAGAATATCATATCAGTCTTTTCTCAAAGAGCGCGAAAACTACACCGCGATTCAGGATAGATTTCATCAGCAACATACCTAATTAATCTGTTGAGTATAAGTCTGGCTAGAATGTTACCAGCAATTAAAAGAAGGGATATACTGCGGTGATTATCACAGACATTTTGAAAACCTTTTTTTTTTTTTTTTTTTTTTTTTTTTTTGCATAAAGATAAAAGTTGGAGGCGTCCTTCAAATCTTGGAGAACCTATCCTGTTATCCAAATGTATACAAAAAGAGCATACAATTTTCTAGCCAACTTTTGGCCACCATACTTAAACACTTCCAGGTGTATAGCATCGTTAATTTCCCATTGCTTATCTGTTTGATAGCGTCAAGGACTTCTTATAGAGTCGGCAGCTCGAATTTTTTTTTTCTTTTTTCAGGTAACTGCTGAATTACCCAGTAATATCATCGTCTGTAACAGAGAAATATTTAATACTAGCATGGATGCCAGGCGTTGCCCGGGTGTTTGGAGATGTATGTTGAGCCAAAAAAAAAAAAAAGCGGTCAATTTCTAAAAATTTTGACCCCTATTATGACCCCTTAAAATTTATTGTTTTGGGCTCAAATCAAGTTATTAAGTTAGATCCATGCCCAAGGAACCTATATCTAAAATTTCAAGTGTTTAGACCCAAAATTGTCGGAGGAGTTTGGTAGAGTTCTCAAATGGTCAAATCGTTTAACTTTGACCCCTTAACAGCCAAATTTCTGGCCAAAAACCGATCACAAAGATTTTTCCAAATCTCAGTACCCTGCATATCAAATTTTGAGTTTGGAGACTAAAAATTGACAGAGTTATTGCGTAGGGAAATGTACGTGCGCACAGACACACACACAGACACACACACAGACACTTTCACTTTTATATATATATATATATATATATATATATATATAGATAGATAGATAGATAGTCTCAAAATGTTCTTTCTAGCTGTTGAAAATATCGCTTTTATCAGTTAACAAGGTTACATCTTTTGCAGACACAGGTGAAGCTCCCGATTAGTAATGGCCAAAAACTTTCTTTATTCCCTCATAAAGGTCCTGGATATGACCTTAAACTATATCCAGTGGTGAGGCCCCAGCTTGCGGGCTTTGGGGAGTGTGGAGCCACCTTAAGTAGACACTTTATGAAATCTGTCGCAATGGCAATTAAAGGATGGCTCTACACTCCCCAAAGCCTGCAAGCTGGGGCCTCACCACTGGATATAGTTTAAGGTCATATCCAGGACCGTCTTAGGATGAATTAAAGAAAAAAAAAACATTCTTCCTAACTGTTCTAAACTGCAAAAATTTAAATATTATGTGAACAAATATCTTGTTGCTAAACTCCCCACTTAGGGTGCCTTTGTAGGTATGAGCCCTATTTTGCAGTAGCTTATTATGTCTTGAGATGAATTAAAGAAAAAAAAATCATTTTCCCTAACTGTACTGAACTGCAGAAATTTAAATGTTATGTGAACAAATATCTCGTGGCTCAACTCCCCACTTAGGATGCCTTTGTAGGTATGAGCCCTAATTCGCAGTAGCTTATTATGTCTTGGGATGAATTAAAGTAAAAAAAAAAAACGTTTGTCTTAGGTAAAAACAAAAAAACTAAAAAAAAAATGACGTAATGTCACATGCATTTTGATGCTCAGCCCCCCCCCCATTCCCCACGATCACCCTCACCATCACCACGATACTTCCCCTGGGAAAAAAAAAAGAACTGACTCACAGTCTGATCATTCTACACAAGCAACAATGGATTTGGTTTTTAAAAATACCAGTTGATATGTTTTATTGGCAATTCACTTAATGAAAATCAATGAATCAAAAAGAAGGAGAATATGAAAAAGTTTTAACTCACCCTAACCCTAATCCTAACTCTAACCCTAATCCTAACCCTAATCCTAACCCTAACCCTAATCCTAACCCTAACTCTAACCCTAATCCTAACCCTAACCCACGAAAACTTCCATACTTTGTTGACGTAAAACCACCCATCAGCTTTTATGCGTTTTTCAAGTTGCTATAAAATCTCATAACAAGTTGTTGTAACATCTTTTTTTTTTTTACATGGGGTTCACCACTTATTAAGGCCCAGAAGCCACTCGGGGATAAGTGTTATTGCGTGTGCAGTAATCAATGGGACAGTATCGTAGTAATCGTCAGTATTGGAGATCTGATAAAGTGTCTTACTTAAGGGGGCGGTTCGTCAGGAATCTGTTTATGTTGGACTTGAAGACGTCCAAGTTGTAGTCAGGTGGGAAACAGGCAAACGTAAGAGAGTTCCACAGGCGTGTACTTCTCTGAAAGAATCTTTGTTCATGGAATCTACGTTTTGATTTTGGCACAAATAAAGAATGGGGGAAATTACTGACAGTGGTTTCAACTAGACAAGTGTTTTTTATGAAAGATTGGCGTTCGGATGATTAATCGGAATCAGGAATCAGCAATCGGAAACATTGGAAGATTTAGGGGTATCCGAATCGGAAAAATTGATACCTATTTTCCGATGCCAAAACGATTCTTTAATTGTCTTTCTTTAATTTGATTTTGTTTAAACCAAAATCTTCCATTGCTGGTAATAATGATAAAATAATAAATATTTATTGATTTTAAATTACCAGTAAAGCTAAAATCGATAAATCACTCTATACAAGTATATTTTAACGTTTACTAAAATATTTGCATATTTAACGCATGTTTTTATGAAAATCGGGGAAAGTTGCTTGCCATAAAATCTCATAACAAGTTGTAATATCTAGAGCTGGGACGATTATTCAGAATCGGGAATCGGAAAAATCGGAAGATTTGGGGGTACTGGAATTAGTATCAGTGTAACGGGATCCCGGGCGACGCCAGGGACCCTGTTCAGATAAATTAAGATGAGAGAGGATGAGGTATGGTTAGGGGGTTATGCTGACACTTGGTCAAGGAAAAACAGATGTCCATGAAAGGAAAATATAAGTCTCATAAAGGGATTTTTTCGAACAAGAGAGCTGGGGAGAGAGATTGTTTTTCTAGTTGGTTTGGTAAAAATGGATTTTAAATAACCAATTGAGGGAGAAACTTAGATTCAAAATGTCTGCTTTTGTGTCTGGGAAATGTTGTCAATCAGGAATTGGAAAAATCAGAAGATTTGCGGGTATCGGAATCGGTATCAGAATCAGAAAAATTGATATCTATTTTCCGATGCCAAAAAGATTCTTTTAATTGTCTTTCTTTTTTTTATTTGATTTTTTTTAAACCGAAAATCTTCCATTGCCGGTAACAATGATGAAATAATAAATATTTATTCATTTTAAAATATCAGTAAAGCTAAAATCGATAGATCATCCTCCACAAGTGTATTTTATGTTTACGAAAATATCTGCATATTTAACGCATGTTTTTTTTTTTACAAAAATCAGGGAAAATAAAAATCTTACAGTCAAGTTAGAGATTTATAAAGAATCGGAATCGGGAATTTAGCACGCAGAATCGATAATTATATCGGAATCGTGGGAAAAATATTGGAATCGTCCCATCACTAGTAATATCACAACCCAAGTTGATTTTTTTTTCTTCTTAACACTGACTCACCAAACAAGACACAGCGCCACTTGAGTGTAAGGGGCTACTATTTGGGACCAAATCTATATATAAAACAGCCACAAGAAATCCCATAACAAGCAAAGATCCCTACTCTTCTACTCAAATAGTTTCTTCCCCAGAACTACTAAACTTTGGAATTCCCTTCCGGATTCCTGCTTCCCCAACTGTACTAACATGCAAAAGTTTAAATGTAATATGAACAGACATCTTGCTGCTTAACTCCCTACATAGTATCTTTGCAACTTATGTCCCTGATAACAGCCCCCCCCCCCATCAAAGTGGCACTGTGCCTTGTTTTGGGTGAAAATGTAAAAAAAAAAAAAAAATGTCGTAATATCACAACCCAAGTTGCTTTTTTTTTCTTTATTCTTATTTATCCCAAGCAAGGTATTGATTATTTATATAGTTGTTAACTTTGTCCATGGAAGCAATCATGTTGTAGTAACCTGGAAAGCAATTCTGTGGTATTGTGTTCAACAGATGAGTAGCTTTTTGGAAAGAACTTACATAAAAGAAAGACACAAAAATTAATTACAATTTGCATACGGACAGGAGTTGCTAGAAATATATTATCCTGCCTTGACAGATTTCAAAATAGACTGCGTAACCTTTTCTCTTCCCTGCAAACTCTTTCCCACAGAAGAAGAGACGTGGCGAGCCTGTCTCTGCTTTATCGTTATTTTCATGGCCAGTTCTCGTTTGAGCTCCAATCTATGATACATCTCTCGCCAAACATTCACGAAAAACACTCGTCTCTGAAACCACTATCAATAATTTCCCCCACTCTTTATCTGTGCCTAAACCTAAATGTAAATCCCATGAACAAAACTTCTTTTTTGGAACTTTCTTCCGTTTGCCTGCTTTCAAGCTGACTACAATTTGGCCGTCTTCAAGTCCAACATAAACAAATTCTTCATTAGCCATTCCCCTTAAGTAATCCAATTTACCAAATTTCCACTAATGATTACTACGATATTGTCCTTTTGACTACTGTACACTCATTAACCCTTATCCTCGAGTGGCCTCAAGGGCTTGATAAGTGGTGACTCCTATGTTTTAGTTAGACGAGTTTTTGTTGTGAATATTTTTCCGATTCCGATACCAATTCCGATTCCGATAGCTTTTAGTTTAGTTGATCACTTACCATGAAAATAACAACAGAGTAAGCAAACAATCTTTTTTAAGAATACTCATGAAGGATATAGAAGATGGTATATCCCATTAGATTTCCAAGTCGATGTTGTCCTCTGTCAAGGCTGGATGGGCTTCTTAGGTGCAGATTTCTTGGGGGCACATTTCTTAGGGGCACATTTCTTGGGGGCACATTTCTTGGCAGCACATTTCTTGGGGCACATTTCTTAGGGGCAGATTTCTTGGGGGCAGATTTCTTAGGGGCACATTTCTTGGGGCACATTTCTTGGCAGCACATTTCTTGGCAGCACATTTCTTGGGGCACATTTCTTGGGGGCACATTTCTTAGGGGCACGTTTCTTAGGGGCACATTTCTTGGCAGCACATTTCTTGGGGCACATTTCTTAGGGGTACATTTCTTGGGGGCACATTTCTTAGGGCAACATTTCTTAGGGGCACGTTTCTTGGGGGCATATTTCTTAGGGGTACATTTCTTGGGGGCACATTTCTTAGTGGCACATTTCTTGGGGGCACATTTCTTAGGGGCACATTTCTTAGAGGCACATTTCTTGGGGCACATTTCTAGGGGAACATTTCTTGGGGGCACATTTCTTAGGGGCATATTTCTTGGGGTCACATTTCTTGGCAGCACATTTCTTGGGGCACATTTGTTAGGGGCACATTTCTTAGGGGCACATTTCTTGGGGGCACATTTCTTGGGGGCTCATTTCTTAGGGGCACATTTCTTGGGGGCACATTTCTTGGGGGCTCATTTCTTAGGGGCACATTTCTTGGGGGCACATTTCTTGGCAGCACATTTCTTGGGGCACATTTCTTAGGGGCACATTTCTTGGGGGCACATTTCTTGGCAGCACATTTCTTAGGGGCACATTTCTTAGGGGCAAATTTCTTAGCGGCACATTTCTTAGAGGCACATTTCTTGGGGCACATTTCTTGGGGGCACATTTCTTGGGGCACATTTCTTGGGGCACATTTCTTGGGGGCTCATTTTTTGGCAGCACATTTCTTGGGGACACATTTCTTAGGGGCACATTTCTTGAGGGCACATTTCTTAGGGGCACATTTCTTGGGGGCACATTTCTTGGGGGCACATTCCGTGATGTGGCAACGCCTGTCCATCTTCGGGTGTATTTTACTCTAGAAAGATCCAAACATTTTTCCAGTAACCTTAGTAACGGATTTGATGTAAATCTTTCTTTTTAGTTCTGTTTTAAAAACTTTTTTTTTTTTTTTTTTTTACCATTATCCATCCCAAAAATGTTACAGTGTAATATCGGTTTCCATTATATACTCCTAACATTTTCTTGCCTCTGCAATAAACGTCTCTACATTAATTTTGACAGTTGGAGTTTTTTTTTCCAACCAGTATTCGGCGATTCGCCGACGCAAAAAAAAAAAAAAAAAAAAACCCCCAAAAAAACAACAAAAATAAATAAATAAATAAATAAAAAACAAACAAACAAACAAACAAACAAACATAAAAACGTTTGGAGTCAAAAAGCAATAACAAAAGCTTTAACGATACAGATAATAAATATTAAGTTGGTGCAAAAAAAATAATGTCGTTTTTTGACGTTCAAATTCAAAAGATCATAACTCGTTTCATAATAAACTTTATTAATCGAAATAAGAACCATTAGAATCGACACATTTTTGCCAACGAGAAACAAGTTTGTCCCATTAGCATAGAAATCCAGAGTTCTGGAAGCGAGGAAGTCATTGAAGGCCGATTCGGCATCATCTCGACTTTTGAAGTATTTTTCGTGCAAGAAATTGTCGAGATAATTGAAAAAATTATAATCGGTGGGCGAGAGGTCCAGTGAATATGGCGGATGAGGCAGAGTCTCGTAGCTCAATGTGTTCAACTTCTTTATAGTCAGTTGAGCAGCATATGGGCGAGCGTTGTCATGGAAGAGAATTGGTCCCTTCATATTGACCAATCTCGGGCACATTCGTTGGGGCTTCTGATGCATTTTGTCAATTTGTCGGCAGTACTTCTCCGCTGTAATTGTTTCACCCAGATTCAAAAAGCTGTGATGGATGAGACACCATAATCTTTTTTCAATGCAATTTTGGCTTCGGTAAGTGTTGTAGAGCTTCTCCAGCATCCAACCACCGTGTCGAACATCGCCAGTTGCAGTAAAGGACCCACTTCTCACCACACGTCACAATCTACTCGAGAAATGGGTTGTTTTTAATGCATGGAAAGAGCGTACGACACCTCAAAAGGACGATTTTTTTTTTCATTATCGTTCAATTCATACAGCACCCATTTATCCAACTTTTGTGACTTCACTATTTGCTTTAAATAGCGAACGACTATTGAGTAGTCCACCTTGAGTTCAACAGCAACTTCTTGTTTGGTTTTGCGAGGATCAGCTTCAATTAAGTCTTTCAAATGTTTATTAACTGCAGTCGGCCGGCCACGACCGTCTTCATCTTCAAGGCTCTTGTCACCATTGTGAAATTTCTTGAAGCAACGTTGTGCCACCATTGTGAAATTTCTTGAACCACCGTTGTGCCATACATTTGTTAGTGGTTCCTGGGCCAAACACATCATTGATATCACGTGCTGTCTCAGCAGCTTTTCGGCCAAGTTTGAACTGGAACAATAAAATCGTACAGATTTGAATTTTGTCCATCCTGTCGAAAAGCCTGCGATAAAATTGAATGAAGAAATTGAGAACGGTAACAAATAACATGATTCGATAGACCGAAAAACGCGCTTCAAAATGATATATAACATATTTATATCTATCAATGAATTAATTCAAAAATCATGTATAAAAGTAACATATGTGAGAAAACGATGTTATTTTTGCATCAACCTAATAACGGTCACCAGAAGTATAAAAAAAACAAAACAAAAAAAAACAAACAAACAAACAAACAAACAAACAAAATGAGCGTAACGAACGAGACTGACCTAGGGTAGAATGATCGAAACATTTTTTCCTGCGTAAATGTTTCATTTAAGTTTTTTTTAAAAGATTTTTTCTTTAGTATTGTGCATCTCAAACAAGATACGATGCCACTTGGACGTCAGCGGCTACTATTTGCGGCTATATCTACAAGGACACAATATAAGGAGTTAGGCTGCGAGATATCTGTTCACGTTGCACTTGAATTTCTTCATTTCAGTACATCCAGGGAAGCAGAAGACCGGAAAGGAATTCCCAAGTCTAGCAGTTCGACGGAAAAAACGATTTGAGTAGAAGGCTTTCTAGCATCTAGGGATTTCTATAGTAAAGGAGTGGGATTTTGCTGCCTGTCAAGTTAGTGGGTGCTATTTATGTTGAGGATTCACAAGTGCTACGAGTTCGTCAGAGCATCTCACTACTGATGCAATTCTCTATCTTTATAAAAGCCAAGTACGTCCAAGGATGGAGTACTGCTGGCACATCTGGGCAGGAGCTGCTAAAAATAGCCTATCCTGCCTTGACAGAGTACAAAATAGACTTCGTGGTTTGGTAGGGGATGCCCTTTTCTCTTCCTTTCAACCTCTCTCCCACAGAAGAGACGTTGCAAGCCTGTCTTTGTTTTATCGCTATTTCCATGGCAGGTGCTCGTCTGAGCTCCAATCCCTCGTCCCCCCCCTCGCCAATCTTTCACGAGAAACACCCGTCTGGCTGAAACTACTGCCAATATTTTTCCCCACTCTTTATCTGTGCCTAAATCCAAACGTAGATTTCATGAGCAAAGCTTCTTTCTTAGAACTGCACGCCAGTGGAACTCTCTGCCGCTTGCCTGTTTCCCACCTGACTACAACTTGGACGTCTTCAAGTCCAACATAGACTCCTGACAAACCGCCTCCTTAAGTAAGACACTCTATTAAAACCCCCAATACTAATGATTACTACAATACTATCTCATTGATTACTGTACACGCAATAACCCTTATCCCTGAGTGGCCTTCGGCCTTGATAAGTGGTGACCCCCATGTAAAAAAAACAAAAAAAACAAATCGGGCACAGGAAGGCAACACTACAGTGATGGGACAGGGGTTGGAGTTTGGTTGATAGTGCGGACCTATTAGTTTCAAATTTTTTTTTATGACCCTTTTCTTAATTAGAGAGGGACTAGTGGTAGATGCACCAACCCAGATATGGCAACAATACTCGACGCATATTGGGTGGATTTCTACCACCGTTTTGTTTTATTTCTTATTTTGAAGTGATTATAGAGTCTTCAAACACATCGCGGCCAATCTTTTCTTGTTCTCCGACAACGTTCAACATTACTTATTTTTTTCGAACCGAATAAGCATTTTACATGAATAAAAACGCTAAAAAATATCCAGATAGATAGAAAAGTAACTTATCTCGCCTTTGATAACATTTGTTTGTTATATATTTGTTTTTTTTTGACAACTTTTTCGAATCTACGTGTATAGTAAAACGAACCCGTAATCACACCTTATAGAATAACAAGAGAGAGAGAGAGAGAGAGAGAGAGAGAGAGAGAGAGAGAGAGAGAGAGAGAGAGAGGGAGTTCACTCACCGGCGCTTCTACACTATTAGGACAAAATTTCGGAAATCGTAATATTGAATTTCACATGAAAACAATGGTATCTACGTATTCCTCGTATTTTTAAGATGATTATATCAAAAAATTACGAAAATCGATAAGGTAGAAAATTATTTATTAAAGAAAAAAAAATCGAATTTGATGAGAAAGATCGTAAAACACAAGAGAGTTCAAAAGGGAGGTAATTTTCCGTTTCGATTTAAGCAAGATGGCGGCAATTTTTCACCTGCTAACATGATTAAAGTTGCTTTTTGCTTGAAAATTCAAAAATATTCAGGTAGTTCTGACTGCATAATTTGGAAACTACCATTGTAACTTTATTAGAATTGAAAAAAAAAAATCAGTTGAAACCATTGCTTTTTTTAAAAAATCTCAAAACTCCATTTATTGACTACAAAGTTTCCTTCCAATAGTGTAGAAGCGCCCACTTGTAAGGTGGCAGATATTCAGAGTTCAATTTAAATTCTTTATTTTTAAAAGTGCTTATTGTGTTCATAATAATATTCTGCCGTTGAATGTAATTTTTATTGCATATTTTTAAGGGAATCCCGCTTTTCTTTTTTAAACATGTTTTAGCACATCGGTGTTTTTTTTTTTTGTTTTTTTACAAAGGAGTCATCACGTTTCAAGGCCCAGAGGCCACTCGAGGATAAGGGTTAATAAGCATACAGTGGTCAATGGGACAATGTCGTAGTAATTGTTAGCAGTGGAAATTTGGTAAATTGAATTACTTAAGGGGAACGACTCATCAAGAATTTGTTTACATTGGACTTGAAGACGATTATATTATAGTCAACCGGAAAGCAAGCAAATGGAAGAGAGTTCCACACGTGTGCAGTTCTAAGAAATAAACTTTGTTCATGGAATCTACGTTTAGGTCTAGGCACAGATAAAGAGTGGGAGAAATTATTGACAGTGTTTTCAGCAAGACGAGTGCGTCTCGTGAAAGTTTAACGAGGGGGGGACCATGGATTGGAGCTTAGACGAGCACTTGCCATGAAAATAACGATAAAGCAGAGAGAGGCTCGCAATGTCTCTTCTGTGAGATAGAGGTTGCAGGGAAGAGAAAAGGGCTTCATCTACTAGGCTACGAAGTCTATTTTGAACTCTGTCAAGGCAGGATAATGTCTTTCTAGCGGATCCTGCCCCGATGTGGCAACAATACTCCATCCCTTTGCTTTCTTTTCAGTTTCTTCGCATAAATTCTTTTGTTCGAGAAGAGTACGTTCACCAAAGTGAACAATTCCTTTTTCCTCTACTAGAGAAGAAAATTAATTAAATTAACCAAACATTTCTTGCACTTGTAGTGCGAAAACTATTTTCAATAGTCTCTCTCTCTGAAGTGTATTATACATTTCCACGTTCCACCAGAATTTCATAGTCGTTTCTTCAGGTATCTTAGAAAACCTGCTTGGGACGAATTTTCAATTCTTTGTTCAATAATTGTCCATTTCGAGATAATTAAAATATTCGCGTCTCTCTGCCGTTACACGAATTTACAACTAACTTTTATGTCTTAGTTAAGAACAGAGTTGTTGAATGTCCACGATAAGATTTCTGGCCTCTCCTTTCTTGCCAGAGACTTCGACAAATGTGCCAGGTAGCTTAGACAGATTTAAACGCGTCTTTACACTTAGACGTCTTGTCAGCAAATTGTCTTTTACTTCGAATTTTTCACCGTTGAACGGAAAATAAGTGGCTCGTCCAATTAGCGAGCCGAATGGAATCACGTGTTGTTAAAGATGGAGGAAATAGAATAAATCAGAGAGAGAGAGAGAGAGAGAGAGAGAGAGAGAGAGAGAGAGGGGGGGAGGGGGGGGGGCGGTAAATGGTGGAAATAAAATTTCTAAAGAATTACAAGATTTTCTTTCAATTGACACTATTACGGATTTTACGCAACTAACTGTGAAATGTTGCCCCCACCCCCTGGTTTTTAAATTAAAAAAAAAAAAAAACAAACAAAAATAAATAAAAATAAATAAATAAATAAAATAAGATAAAAACATGACGATTATATTTTATGTTATAGAATAGTCTTTGACCTTGAAACACATTTTCCGGTAATGTTATTAAATCTAGTATTGAATTGATTGTGAGAAAAAGAAAAGAAACCTGTGTAGGAAATATAAAATGTTTTTAACGTTAAATATTATTACACGAGGCGGGTAAAGTCACTAAATAGAGTTTGTGGATGATATGAGAAAATAAATCTGTTTAGGCTGTTGCGGACCAGGATATAACAATACCCTAACTCGCTACAAGAAAATAATGAAACGAATGGAATTGAAGGAAACAAAAACTCAATTGATGGATAAGATAAACGTGTCGTTTATTTACTGTTGAAAGAATGAATGTTTTAGCTATAACATGTGTTTATGTCCGCGCGGGTGTAACCATCGTTTGTAGAGGACTGGTATTAATGTGTGTTTCATCTCACGTTCGGATCACTATCGTTTGTTCGCGCGTGGGAAGAGAAGTGAGTGATGTAGCGGAAATTGGAATGATAGTCCAGCGTGTAGACAAAGAAGAGGATAGAGAGTTGACATCAGTTAAACTGCGCGCTATGTTAGAAGTCAGCTACGCGGTGGTGTTCTCAGGGACCAGTAGTAGATAGAGAGAGAAAGAGTGAGAATGTGTACGTACGGTCTGTTAGCTTTTTGCTCCACTTAGTAGCAAGTGGTGTGAGGCCGCGGTCGGTCAGTAGACCGACCAGCTCGAAAGCTAGTCCTAAAAGAAAGAAGCCACTTATTGCTCTTTGTTTTATACTTGTTTCCGGAGTGTCTTTTGCGCATGTGTGGATTTCCTTTGAAAGGAAGTGACGTCGTCCATCTGTGTGCGTACGTGTGCGCGTGTGTGAGTACATGTGTGTACGTTAGCGTGTGTGTATATACACGTGAATGTGAGTGTATATACGCGAACGTGAATATATGTACGTGTGTGGACGTGGGCGCGTATGTTTGTGTGCGCGTATGTATGCGACAAGTAATATAGATTGAAATGTGAACGCGTGTTTTTGTGTGAGACTAGAAAAGGCTCGCGCAAGGCATAAAAAATATTTCTTTTCTTAAACATTATTACTTGAAGAGTCATTTTGAATAAAAGGTTAATTTATTTTACCCATCGAAACTCGAAAAATGCACGATTAAAATGTGAAAGCATTGAATGAGTAATAATGAAGATGGCTGCCACCAGCGATTTCGTAGAGCAAGTAGCAGCCTTGACCTTGCGATCAAAAACCAAGATCGAATGAATGAGAACGAACGGAGACAAGACTAGGAATGTGCCAAGCGCTGACCACATTTTAAAATGCTAGAAAAAAAAACAAAAAACAAAAACAAAAAACTAACAAAAAAAAAAAAAATAAAACAAAAAACAAAAAACAAACAAACAAACAAAGAAACAGCCTGATCAAAAATATTTATTGCATTTCAATGGGGAGGGGGGAATGAAAATACATAAGAAAAATCAACCTACAATAAATTTAAGGAATAAATATTTATTTATTTTTGTTGTTTGTAAAATAATGTGAAACACGCTAACTCATGAATATGTCACATTTACAGGCTGATTTATAACATACTGATTGAAATTGAAAACAGATGGACCGCTTACGTAATTAACATTTTTTTTAAGAAGTGGTGTAACTAAGAATTACGTTTTTTAACGTAAATAAATAATTTATAAATTTCAAGAGAATTTATCAAAAGCTATTTTAATTTGTAAACATGTTTTCAACACTAAAATACACGTTTACACCTTTGTTTTAAAAATCAAAACAATAAATAATTAAAGATTTAAGAGGAGTTTCGCGTGAATGATTTTCAATTTCGTAAGCGATGTTTTTTTTTTTTAAACTATATATTATATATTTTTGCTAAGGTAGTAATTGAATTTATTGAATTTTAAATATGTTTTTCTGATATTTTTTTGTTTAACAAAAATGGTTAACAAATATGTGGCATTTGGTTATTCTAGCGGATATGGTACTGTATCAACCGCAACGCCCGGCCGGAATAAACCCCCGGCAACAACATTTCATAGCAATCACCGCTTCAACGCCCACGCGTAGGTATATGACGTCGTGATGCGACCACAGCACACATAAAACAAAAATAAACTATGTTATGCCCTTTCGCTTAAAAATACAGCGAACAGTCTGGAGCGTTCGAGAAAGCCTATATATAAAGATTTGCCCACCAAAAATCAAATCAGTTTCGTCTTCAATTCCTCAAGAGCAGCACATGTTCAGGATGACGTTAAAGCTCCTTGTCCTGATATTACGCGCAATGCATATACACTTTAATACACAACATGGTAAGTTAACACATCGAACGAGAATTTAAATCTTTCTTTAAACAATTTTATTTCAAACTACTGTTCTTATGACACGAACACGCACACATCCACCCACCCACCCATGTATGTACTTCTATGGATTTTTGGACTGTTCTTCTCAAAAATATCCACACGAACCTTTAAGCCCACGCGCGGCACTCTGATCATAAAAAAATCAGTAATTTCAAACCACGTGCTATTCTCACAAAAACCCCGTTTCATTAATCTTTCATCATGAACATTCCGCATAAGAAAACACTTATGTTGGAACAATTTTAACTAATATTCCTAACACGTAAATAAATGTTTATTGCATGAAAATACTGTGATTTCGTGTTTTTTGTTGAGAGTCGTTATTTTCCGGATTTCATCTTTATTAGTTTTTTTAATGTAAAGATGTGGATTGGTGAAACCTATCTATTAATCGACGATTCCGTTAAATTTATTTTTAATGGTCCCGCGGATAAACTCATACTTTCGACTTCAATAAAATTGTGACCACGGGTCTAAAAATCGATAAATCCCAAGTATAAGTTGGTTATCCTGCCGACCTCACATCATACAATATGGACAGAAAAAAAAGTCGCCACATTTCCGATTCGTTTTGGAAAATCCTAATTTATCGAAAACTGGATAAAATTTGTTAATCGAAATAATTGTTTCCGCATGAAAAGAATCAGTTTTTTTTTTTTTTTTTTTTTTTAGGATAAACATATTTTGAAAGGAAAAAAGAAACAAATTAAAAAAAAAAAAAAAAATGATTTCCCCTCCAAACAAGGCACAGTGCCATTTTGATTTAGGAGGCTGCTATCAGGGACATATGTTGCAGGGATACTATATAGGGAGTTGAGCAGCAAGATGCCTGTTCACCAGGAACACAAAAAGGAATTACAAAAGCTAGCAGTTTCGGGGAAGAAACTACAAGAGTAGAAGGCTTTGTTACATCTAGAGATCTCTACTGTGTAGGGTTGGAACTTTGCTGCTTGTCGGGTTTGTCGAGAATATTTATGTCGAGGGGGTGCAAGTGCTTGTAGTTTGTCGGAGCATCCACCATTAAAATAATTGTAGAACAGGCAGAGATATGTAAGAGTTCATCGATGGGGCAGAGGTTGAAGCGTAGATAAGAGTTCAGGGACTTATCAGGCTGGCGATTCTTTTGGACCCTGTCTGAGAGGGAGAGACTAATAGCAGATGCACCAGCCCAAATGTGGCAACAATACTCCATATATGGGCGAATGGTGGCCTTGTGGAGGTACAGGATACTCCCAGGAACAACTTTAAAATAAATACCAACATTATATTCAGAACAGATAATAAAATCATTTCTTTTGTTGACTTAAACAGATTAAAAACAACAACGAAAAAACAAAAAAACTAAAAACAAAAATAAAAACAAAACAACAACAACAACAACAACTACAACTACAAAACACCCCCCAAAACAACAACAAAAACAAAAAAGACCCCCCCCCAAAAAAAAAACTAAAAACCAAAACAATGATGTATAGAAAAAGATGAATTACAAGATTTTCTTTCAACTGACACCAAAACGGATTTTATTCAATTGATTGCGAAATATTTTCTCTTTGGTTTTGAATAATAATAAAAAAAGTTATAGAATAGTGTTTGACCTTGAAACACATTTTCCGGTAATGTCATTAAATGTAGTATTGAATGGATTGTGAGAAAAAAAATCTGTGTAGGCAATACAAAATGTTTTTTAACGTTAAATATTATTACACGAGGCGGGTTAAATCACTAAAAAGAGTTTGTGGATAATATGAGAAAAAAATGAGGCATTAAAAATATTTCTTTTCTTAAAATTGATGCCTTGGATTTTTATAAAACTTTCTGAAAAATTGTAACTAACTGATTTCTATATAATTTTGTTTGTCTATACTTCGCGATAGCTCTTGGGTGTACCCCAGGGGCTCTTTTAGGGCTAATAAAAACACCATTTTGGGGACTATTTTACCATATTTGTCCAAAATTTTCTGTGTATGTCTATTTAGCAGTTTTGCATGGTGCTGAACTCAAATTTAAATATGTTAAGGCCTTGGGGACTTTTGGAGCGAAATGATTTGGTCATTTCTTTTATAGCATGATGCAGAATTCAAACTTACATATGTTTAGGTCTAAAACTGCACCGTTTGTTCATTTTCACCAGGATTTGACGTCTCCTTGGGGGCTAAATGGGAGGGGGGGCAAATACTGAACTTAGTCATTTTTTTATGCCTCGTTCACTGTGCACTCACGGGGGAACATACATGCTTCACTTGTTACACGAGGAATCATTTTGCATTGATATTTATCTTATTTTAAACATATCAAAGGTCATAAACGACCAAGTTCTCTCTGATTCCCTATCCTCTGATCTTGAGTACGTGGTACAATGAGGAAAAGAGGTGGCTGGTTACTTTTAATGCATCTAAAACCAAGCTTCTATCTTTACATTATCAACGCTCTGATCCCCATCTGGCATCAATTGAAATGGATGGCTCTCGTTTTGGGGAGGCTTCATGTTTTGACAAGCTTCTGGGCTTGACCTTTACTTCCAATCTGAAATGGAACACGTATATCAAATCCATTGCCATGGTCGCTGGAAAAATTGTGGGATCCTTCTACCGCTCCAGAAGATATCTCACTTCTGACGCAATTCTCTACCTATAT
>NC_136504.1:107524639-107529639 GCF_053919585.1 Euprymna scolopes
CTCATAAACTTAAGCTTCTTGTCATCGGCAAACCAAAGTGTCCCCGAGCATTGAAAGGAGTTTCGCCTTTGCCAGTATCCTATTATTCTTCACAAAATGGATGGATGAATCAGCAGTTGTTTAAAAACTGGTTTTTGCAAGAATTTGTGCCAGTTGTCCAGAGGCGTTTTCTTGAATTAGGTAAACCTGATTCAAAGTGCTTGCTTCTGTTGGACAATTGTAGAGCACATCCTCCTGAGCCAGAACTAGTGTCATCTTGCGGGAATATTTTTGTGTGCTACTTACCACCTAATGTGACTTCTCTCATCCAACCTATGGATCAAGGGATTATTTGGAACTTAAAATGTTTCTACAGAAATGATTTCATGATGAATATGATAAATAGTACCGTGAGTATAAGCAATTTTCAGCGCCATTTTACTATCAAAGATGCCAAATTTCCTCTCGCAAGTGCATGGAATCAAGTTCGAGCAATCACATTAACAAAAGCATGGGGTAAATTATGCCCAGCTCCAAAGGCTTCCGAACTGAATGAATCAGAGAATACATCTGGTCTAGAAAAAATTTTTGAAACCAAACGGTTACCGACCAATCACGCTGTTCTTAAATCACTTAATGCAAATGATGTTGAAATGAGGAAACTACTGATCAATATTCTGAAGGCAGTAATGGTGATGAAAATAGCGACAGCTCCCATTCTCTTGACACTCTGATGAAGCAATATCATGGGATGATGCAGAAAATTCTATGGAGACGGTTATAAAAATTCTAGAAAAAAATGTCACTCCGAAGAGATATAATCATAAAGAAGCAACAGAACCAAGAAATTGTAGATTTTCGTGATTGCTTATGGAATACAATGGCAGCGCACAAGAGCTCAATCGATGAAAATAGAAACTGCAATGAGACTCATTCAGTGAGTAAATAAAAAAAAACTGTATTTTACATAAATGTATGATTTCTGTAGATGATAACTTAGGTAATAAATACCTAACAAGTAAGAGTAGATTTAATTTATTTTCAATGTTTTTGTTCCTGGTAATAATATGCAACAATTCTTACTTACAATATATTGTAAACTCAACTTGAAGTATCATATAGCAATGAATTTCATTTACTATTTCTTAATTCTTAGAAAATTAAAGTTAACTGCAGCACATTTTTTTATCACGAAACTTGAACAGCATCCTCTAATTTTAACGAAGCGGATGTTCAAATTATAGGAGTTATACTGTACTACGAATTTGTTTATTTTCTTCAAAGGTGCAATTGATTTTATTAGTACTAGTTGAAGGAGCCATCTATGGCAGGATCCCAAAATTATGCAGAATCATCATCATCATCATCATCATCATCATCATCATCATCTCTTGCTTTTTATCCACAACATCAAAATCCACAGTCTAGGTCATTTCTGAGATGGACTTTTCCCTGTTCATTGTGTTAATATGCTGGTCCTGTGCAGTTCTAGGAGGCCCGCGGTCTTCACGGTTTTGCCTTCTCTTTTTGAGAACGGGTTAATTTATTGCTAATCGGCCTCGGTGCCTCTACTGGGAAATATCGACGAGGCTGTCCAAGCTTTTTTGTGCAGGTCAAAATGTTCCCCCTTGAGGTGAGGGGCGCTAACTCTTCAATATCACTTTCTGACCCTTGTGTCACACTTCTCACCATTGGAGAGAGATAAATACCCCTCCTCCTCCTCCCCCTCATCCCCCTCCTCCTCCTCATCATCATCATTAGTATAACGCCTCTTTTACGTATTAGTGTGTGTGTGTGTGTGTGTGTGTGTGTGTGTTGGACCGTGGCCTTCGTAAAGAGAAGGATATTTCCATTGAGTCTCGTTTTTTTTCTGCTGACGTCATAGTGATTGGTGTTAAGCAGTCAAACAAATCGCTTTGGAGTGAACATGAAAAGGTAAATAAATACAGAGGCACGTAATTAAATGGACCGGAACCAACAATGTTTTCTACAAAATCAAATCGATTGTTTGTGTAAATTATAAAAAAACGTATTGTCCCCGTCAAAAGAGGATGAAACGCATGGGAGGATGGTTTCGTTATAAAAGAACAGATACTACACTATCCTCGTCCCCTCCTGAATCGAGTATTAAAAGATAGTACAACAGAACAATAATATTCATAAAAGTAATAGTACAGTTTCAGCTTCAGACAAGCAGATACTAAATCTCCATTAGTTATATATTGTAGACAATGCATGCGAGGCGGTATTTATTTATCTCCGACTGCAGAAAGATGTGACACACGGTTGCAAGGTGGAATTTGAAAAAAACAAAACAAAAAAACCCAAAAAAACAAACAAACAAAAAAAAAACCAGCACCCAAAAGGAAGAGCACTGCTTACAAAACTGCCTGGGCAACCCTATTGACATTCCCCGGATAAGGGGCGCCTCAGGCGATAAACTAACTCTTTCTTGGATGGAGAAGGCAACACCTGGAAAGGTGGACATCTTAGAATTGCGTATATTCAGCAACCTACCGTAGTCAGCAGGTTAAAAGTTATTTTAAAAATGGCCCAGACACTGTTGGATTTGATGCCGTGGGAAAAAATGTCTGACTGAGATAAATTGTGATTTTATGCGATGTCTTGTAAAAAAAAAAAAAAATCATCCATATTGTTGCCCTAACTCTATCGTTCAATAACTGTTCCCTGACATAATTAATTGGGAGTTCACAGCAAAACTCATCTACCAACAACCACAACAAGGAACTCCCCCTCTCTTTTTCTCTTTCTCCTCCTCTCTCTTTCTCCCCTTTCTCTTTCTCTTTCTTCTCCTCTCTCTTTCTCCCCCTCTTTCTTCCTATTCCCCCTCTCTCTTTCTCTTTATCCTCCCCTCTCTCTCTATTACTATACCCCAGTCGAACACTGTTCCACTGTCCTGATTCCCAACCGACTATAACATCGCTCAAGTCCAATGTAAACAATTTCTTGTTGAGCCGTTCCTTTAAATAATCCAAATTTTACCCAATCTACACCATTAATAATTACTACACTATCAACTTTACATTTATTAACCCTTATCCTCGAGTGGCCTCCGGACCTTGATAAGTTGTGATTTCTTAGTAAAAAAAACAACACCAAAAAACGGAACGGAACTTCCATCAGCCAACTTTATTTCCTAAAACATCCCATCTTTGAAATAAGTCACCGTGAATCTGCTTCCCAACCAGTGGTCAAACACCGTGGTCATCTTCAAGTCTAATACAAACAAATACTCATTGACTCATCATCTTGGAAAATTAACTCCTTTTAAGTAATCCTCTACTTGTTCCATTAATGTTTCCAATCTTTTCGTTGTGGTGACCACCGTCTGGCAATCTCAACTCTTATCTGGGCCTTGATATGTGGTGACTAGTGTTGGGACAATTAATCGGAATTGGAATCGGTAACCGGGGGGAAAAAATACTGGCTATTTTCCAATGCCAAAAACGATTCCTTTAATTATCGTTTTTTATTTCATTTTGTTTCGACTGCTGGCATCTTCTTCTATCTCTCTATATATAAAAGGCAAAATGTGTGTGACCATTTCGTGTATGTCTTCAAAAGGTTTTTCGAGCACACGCTCCCGGGTTCGTTACTATCGCTTAAAACTGTTTATATGGGTCCTATATCATAATATGTACGATTTGGGAACATGGGTCGTCTCTAGATTTACGTTGACTTTTACAAAATTATTGCCATTTTGGCTTCTTGCATGTTGATGAGGCTTTTTCGTATAAAAAGCGAAACTAATTCAAAGTTAACAACGAACAACGTTCTCGGCATTGCGCCGGGAAATGTCCAGAAGCAATCAGCTTTGATCAATGTTGTACATCAGACGATTGTTATTCAATCTGGACAATTGGGAGCTGGTTCCCCCCCCCCCAACAGATGTTGGGGGAAAAAAACAAAAACAGACAACTGCGTGACTTCTATTTGACCTTCTTAATTAGGCCAAATGGAAGCAGCAAAGTTAACTTTTATTGTCCTGTATTTATAGTTAAATAAATAAATTCAAACCTGGTTATGTTGTATATATGTCGCGGTGGTCTAATGGGTAACGTGTCCCGGTTTTTTTTTTCACACATTAATTTCCAACTCAAGGGTACGGGTTCGATTCTCATACTTACCTAACAAAACATTTCTTTATTTAACCCCCCCCCCCGGAGTTTTGATTTACATCAAGACACCCGGGCATCGCCGGGTACCCCCCCCCCGCTAGTTAATAATAAAACAGCAAATATTTATTGAATTAATCTTCCAGGAAACATCATCCGTTCCTTCACAAGTGTGTTTTTATGTTTACGGTAATCAGAACAACACTAACAGTTAAATATTTAGAGATTTATAAAGAATCGGAATCGGTTATTGTATCGGAATCAGTAAAAATATTGGAATCGTCCCATTACTAGTGATGACCCTATCTGCAAAAAAAAAAAAAAAAAAAAAAAAAAAATGTGAAGGTCGGATGTTTGTATATTTTTCTTTCATCCTCTTTATTTTGCCTGTCTTTTAAATAAATCGCTCGTATAACCCAAGGTTTTATTTGCTGTTCAACTAAGCCGGGAGTCTGCATATCCATTCAGTTAAAACAAAAGAAAGAAAAAACAAAAACAAAACAAACAAATAAACAAAACACCACAATAAATAATAAAAAAATAAATAAAAGAATGGTGCACTAAACTTCTTGAATATATTTTTCTTTTTCTTCTTCATCGCCTTAGCGTCACCCTTCATCCGACCTCCCCTACCTACACGTCTTTGTCACCCCCCCTCATCCTCCCGCCCTTATTCACAGATTGACCCGTTTCTTACTTTATATAAAAAAAGTTTGCTTTCAATTAAAGATTATTTTTGGTTTTAACGGTCGTGAGAACAGATTAATAATGTGACTGACTGTTACCCCCCCCCGTAAAAAAAAAAAAAAAAAAAAAAAAAAAACATCTCAGTACGGTCAAAACTTGTGATCTGGTGCAGTTATCACAGCCACGGGCAGTGAGTTC
>NC_136504.1:107547139-107554639 GCF_053919585.1 Euprymna scolopes
ATTTTTTTATTTTTAATAAAACATGATCATATATTTTTTATTTTTAATAAAACACGATCATATATTTTTTATTTTTAATAAAACACGATCATATATTTTGTATTTTTAATAAAACACGATCATATATTTTGTATTTTTAATAAAACACGATCATATATTTTGTATTTTTAATAAAACACGATCATACATTTTTAATAAAACACGATCATATATTTTTTATTTTTAATAAAACATGATCATACATTTTTATTTTTAATAAAACACGATCATACATTTTTTATTTTTAATAAAACAAGATCATACATTTTTTATTTTTAATAAAACACGTTCATACATTTTTAATAAAACACGATCATATATTTTTTATTTTTAATAAAACACGATCATATATTTTTTATTTTTTAATAAAACACGATCATACATTTTTTATTTTTTAATAAAACACGATCATATATATTTTATTTTTAATAAAACACGATCATACATTTTTTATTTTTGATGAAACACGATCATGCATTTTTTATTTTTGATGAAACACGATCATGCATTTTTTATTTTTGATGAAACACGATCATACATTTTTTATTTTTGATGAAACACGATCATGCATTTTTTATTTTTGATGAAACACGATCATACATTTTTTATTTTTGATGAAACACGATCATACATTTTTTAATAAAACACGATCATATATATTTTATTTTTAATAAAATACGATCATATATATTTTATTTTTAATAAAATACGATCATACATTTTTTATTTTTGATGAAACACGATCATACATTTTTTATTTTTAATAAAGCACGATCATACATTTTTTATTTTTAATAAAACACGATCATATATTTTTTATTTTTAATAAAACACGATCATATATTTTTTATTTTTTAATAAAACACGATCATATATATTTTATTTTTTAATAAAACACGATCATATATATTTTATTTTTAATAAAACACGATCATACATTTTTTATTTTTGATGAAACACGATCATGCATTTTTTATTTTTAATAAAACACGATCATACATTTTTTAATAAAACACGATCATATATATTTTATTTTTAATAAAATACGATCATATATATTTTATTTTTAATAAAATACGATCATACATTTTTTATTTTTGATGAAACACGATCATACATTTTTTATTTTTAATAAAGCACGATCATACATTTTTTATTTTTAATAAAACACGATCATACGTTTTTTATTTTTAATAAAACACGATCATGCATCTTTTATTTTTAAGAAAACACGATCATACATCTTTTATTTTTAAGAAAACACGATCATATATTTTTTGTTTTTAATAAAACACGATCATATATTGTTTATTTTTAATAAAACACGATCATACATCTTTTATTTTTAATAAAACACGATCATACATTTTTTATTTTTAATAAAACGCGATCATACATTTTTTATTTTTAATAAAACCGATCATACATCTTTTATTTTTAATAAAACATAATTATACATTTTTTAAAATTTTTATTGAAACACGATCATGCATTTTTAATAAAACACGATCATGCGTGTGAATTTTGATAAATTATTTTTTGTCAGCCCCTGCTATGCACTCTCCCCATGACCCAACTGAATACCAAAAAAGTGATCACGTCCTAGTACTGCACAAATACTCATAAATGTTATCGTTTTAAAGAAAAGGTATCTGATACTAATTCTTAACTACTCTGATTTTTGACTGATTCTGTAGATGAAAAAAAGTTATATTGTATGAATCAGTTACAATATAACTGTTTCTTTCAATGAATTTCTCCGAAAAAAAAAAAAATTAATTTGATCAAGTATTATTTTTTTACTGCGGAAAATGAATTTTGTTTTTTTACATGGTAGTCACCACTTATCAAGGCCCGGAAGCCACTCGGAAATAAGGGTTATTGCATGTACAGTAATGAGTGTACAGTAATTTGTTATGAGACCGAACAAAAGGTAGCCGTGTTTTGATTTTTAAACCACGAGGAAGGAAGAAAAGCTATTATTTAACATGGGGAAGTGGTATCGGTGCTTTAGACTGAGTTATCTCCCAATGGCTCTCTCCTCTTCCTCGAGGTTTCAAAATTCACACATGACTCCCTTCAGCTCGGTGTCATAAATCATTGTTTTTCCTCTATATAAAAAACAAACAAACAACAACAACAACAAAAAAAACCCCCCAAACAAACCTACTTGATCAAATTAAGTGAAATTATTTTCGGAGAACTTAATTCCATAACGAGTACGTACAATATACATTTTTTTAATTTTCAATATTTTCATGTTTTAATGTCTTTAATCAAGACAAGTACCAAAAATCTTCAGTTTTGTTTTAAACATTACAAAAAGGAGGAAGATAACAGAATTGTTATATTCAGCAGGAGAAAGGTTTCATTTGCTGCTTATGACGTTCTTGCTGCAAAGACGATAAACTGGTCCAAATATTCCCAAGAATGTTGATTTGTATCAGGGAACAATACCTGCAAAATTCACACGATTTTCTATAATGCTGGATTGTATTTTATTAAAAATAAAAATAATGTTTATGCAAAAAAACTTGTGGCTTGGCTTTTCTAAACTTTAAATGTTTATGTAGTTTCGAGGTGATTTCAAAGTGGCTGTATTTGAAATTTTTCAAGTGTTTGCATTGCGAAATAAACTCATTTTTCAAGTTAATCATATTTTTATTCTGAGGGGAAGTAATTATCTTGACAGCCTCTGCAATACGGAGTTAACAAGATTTGAAGTCTGTTGTGTATGATTTTGACTTGTTAAGTATAGCCCAAGTAATGGAGAAAAGAATGCTATTAGACCTAAGAGTTCTGATTTAAGAAATGGCCTTTGTTTATTATTAACTAGCCTAGGGGCCGGTGTTGCCCGAGTGTTTGGAGTTGTGTGTTGAGCAAAAACAAAAAAATTGGTAGTAAGAAGGCAGCCTCGATCCGGTACCGCGAAGGAGGAAAAAACATGAAAAGAAAAAAACGTAACATCTTTTCCGTTGCGCCCATCGCCAAACCGAATGTGGCGAAGGTTTAAATTAAGACTGGTCAATCAAAAAGGGTGGATGACTTCCGAAAATATCGGTCCCAAAAAGCGACTCCTCATTGTAGAAAAGTGCTCCGTTGAAGGTGAAGGAATTAATGTTTTTAGCCAATTTTTCGATATTTGTCGTCCGAAGGATCGAGCTTCAAAGCGATACTAATCCCTGGAAAATCCGTCGCCTCTGTCGAAAGTTATACATACATACATACACGATGATATGATGATTGAAACGTCTTGTAAGACGAGTGCCACTCTCCCAGACATTTAAAATCCATGAGCCCAAATGGCTGAGGGAGTATCTATACAAATATGATGTTACAGAGTCTTAGCTTTGTACGACAGCTAAGTCTCTCTCTCGATTCAAAATGTTGAGATCCAGCAACAAGCAAGAGCAAGATAGCCAGCAACAAATTAGACTGCAGACCAGCTTAATGCGGGTAATGGTCTTCCGCTTTATGGTTTTTTTTAAATCAGAGATTTGCTTCTCCTAGAAAGGTTGCCTTCACCACGGCTTATGGGAGCCCTCTCCACCCCAATACACATATGCACACACACAAATATACACGGTGCTAGTTGGCCGTTGACCCAGAAAAAGAGTTCATTCGCCCTTTGGAAGGTCTTGTTTTTAATCCTTCAGGGAGACTAGCCGCCCTCCTCACCAAACAAGCCTGGTGGGGGAACCAGTTTAGTTGCCGGTGACCCGACCATGAGGCAGGTAGTACTGGGTTACATGGTACCAGTAGCACATACATACATACATACATACATACATTTAAACAAACAGATGAGATTTATATAGTAGATATTTTAATTACAAAATAATATATGTGGTTAGAAATGCATACCTTTATATAAGTAGAGGTAGCGCCAATGGATTCTATTGTTGGTGTGGAGATTTATATTAAAGTTAGGGTGGGTAACAAATTAAATTTGGATGGTTATGATTAGTACTATTTAGTGTAGTCAGTAATCGGGGAGAGGGTTATAGAGATTATTATTGTGGGGATTATATGATGAATTGCTATTACTGTTGTTGGTATAAATATCTGGTTCATTTACTCGAGCTGGATTGTTAATATTTCATTGATGGAGGGATTACCATATAAGAATGAGTACTTCGCTCTCGAAAAGAAGAGATCGGTTACAGTACATGAATATATAACATGTTTTTGGCGAGGCAGTCATTTTTAAGTGGGCAACCGTGTATATTTTGGCAGTTGAAATTAACTCTCGGCGATATGGAAATGGAATTGTTTGAGCTGCTTTCATTTTCTAATTATCCGATGTGATTGTTGTTTGTGACAAGTTGCGCATTGTAGAATAAATATTGACTTTGTATTTACGATAGTGCTATACCTATATGGGTATTTGAAAGATTTTTCGACAATTTTGAAAAATTCTTTCGGTAAGATAGTTATGTCATTTAGGCTTAGAAGGAGGGGTGAACCAAATGCTTTTAATTCGCCTCAAACAGTTGCGTAGGCTGAGGTGATTGTGAGTAGATCGTCAGTTGAGATTATATTGCTGGAAAGAAATATTTTTATTATTAATTGTTATATTAATTTTGCTTCGAGTCATGTGTAATTACGCATAGTGAGAGAGTTGCTTTAGTTGTCTTTTATTTTATTAGTATACCCTGAATTTCTTTTTTTTTACACAGTGGTCACCACTTATCAAGGCCCGGAAGCCACTCAGGGATAAGGGTTATTGCAAGTACATTACGTTAGTGTAGAGATTTGATGAAGTGTTTACTTAAGGGGGCGGTTCATTAGGAATTTGTTAACGTTGGACTTGAAGACATCCACGTTGTAGTCAGGTGGGAAGCAGGCAGACGGAACAGAGTTCCACAGGTGTGCAGTTCTAAATGGAGTTTTGATCGAAAGTTTTCTTCTCAGCGGAGTGTGTAGATATTCTACTTTAGATGGAAGGTACTATTGATTTTATAATTGAATTTTTGAACCCTTATCCCTGAGTGGCTTCCGGGCCTTGATAAGTGGTGATCACTGTGTAAAAAAAAATTGAATTTGGGTGATTGAAAACATTTTGAATGCAGACAAGCAGCAGATTAATAGCTATAAAATTCGGAGGTAATGTTCAGCGATATATTTAACAAGTTAGAGGTTTTCTTAGGAGTTATTAAAAAGAGAAAATAGTTTTCTAATTATTTTATTGTATTCTCTTAGTCTAGCCTTATGGTAAGCAGTGAAACATCTATACAAAGATCCGCTTCAATAGATGTAAATGCAAAATTAAGGTCCTTCAAAAGAAGTAATCTGGCTATATCTACTACTTAATCGGCATCTGAAGGTCCCATAAGAATATCAAAGTTGTTAGGAGTATCCTTTCTTGTCAAATACTTATTGTCAAGGGGCGTCAATTTAATCTCTAGATCAGTGAAGTAAGAATTTCTTTTTACGAAGATTAGGGCGTGGTTTAAGAGTGCCAGGCGTATGGTAATAGATATAATTGTCAAGATAAATAAGAGCAAGAAGGGCCAATCAAGTTAATGAAAATGTTGTCATTTAAATTTAGTTTGTGACTTTTAAGAGTAAAGTAAGAATGTGTGGAGTTAATATTTCAGCAAAATTTTAAATATTTACTAATTGCAGAAAGTTTTTGCGAGAAAACAAACAAAAATAAAATAGAAGACTGTAATTAAAAAAATAATTAACAATCAAGCGTTTAACAAAGAACGCCCAGAATATTAATCAAAAACCATATCCATGAACCAACGTGCCACAATACATACATGCACTTAAGCTAGTAATTTACAAATTAATTTAAAAGATACATATAATCAATTAATTATTGCAAAGAAACAAAATGAATACAAGAGAGCAATTTGAAAAATGTATAACTATCAAATGTTTAAAGGTACCTATATAGTTTATATCAAAATTAGCCTTGCACGTAACCGATTTAAACTCGAACCATCAGCGAGAAAATCTGATCTGAAATGGAACACGTACATCAAATCTGTTGCCAATGTCGCTGGGAAAATAGTGGGATCCTTCTACCGGCCCGGAAGATATCTCACTACTGATGTAATTCTCTATCTGTATAAAAGCCAAGTACATCCAAAGATGGAGTACTGCTGCCACATCTGGACAGGAGCTGCTAAAAACAGCCTATCCTGCCTTGACAGAGTAAAAAATAGACTTCGTGGTTTAGTGGGGGATGCCCTTTTCTCTTCCCTTCAACCTCTCTCCCACAGAAGAGACGTTGCGAGCCTGTCTTTGTTTTATCGTTATTTCCATGGCAGGTGCTCGTCCGAGCTCCAATCCCTCGTCCCCCTCGCCAATCTTTCACGAGAAACACCCGTCTGGCTGAAACTGCTGTTCATAACTTTCTCCACTCTTTATCTGTGCCTAAATCCAAACGTAGATTCCATGAGCAAAGCTTCTTTTTTAGAACTGCACGCCAGTGGAATTCTCTGCCACTTGCCTGTTTCCCACCTGACTACAACTTGAACGTTTTCAAGTCCAACATTAACAAACTCCTGACAAACCGCCCCCTTAAGTAAGACACTCTAACTAAGCACCCAATACTAATGATTACTACAATACTATCTCATTTATTACTGTACACGCAATAACCCTTATCCCTGAGTGGCCTTCGGGCCTTGATAAGTGGTGAACCCCATGTAAAAAAAAAATGCACAAAAAATTTAACATTTACTAATTTAAAAACCAGTAATATATACCAATGGAAATAAATGAATACAAAACTGACGTTTCAAAAACGTATCACAAGCAAGTGTTTATAAGTACCTACGTCGATTACATTTAAAAAGTGCCGTGTTCGCCCAGGATTTGAACCCGGGACATCTTGCAGCCTAAGGGAAAAATCATACCCCTAGATTAACGAGAATATATACACAAACACAACGCTAGTCATTTACAAATTAATAAAAAGCATACACATAACAAACTAATTATTACAAAGAATAAAAAAATATACAAAACTGCAGTTTAAAAAATGTATAACAAGCAAATATTTAAAAGTTTCAAAAATGTATAACAAGCAAATATTTAAAAGTACCTACGTCGTTTGCATTTAAAAAGAGCCCGGTTCCTTCGGGATTTGAACACAGGAGCTCTCGCACCCTAACTGAAAATAATACCCCTAAACCAACGACTTACCATACACAAGTCTCCTCTTTTACACATTAATAAAAAAACATACACATAACAAACCAATAATTGCAAGGAAATAAAAAGAATATTAAACTGCAGCTTCAAAAATGTATACCAAGCAAGAGTTTACAAGTGCATTGGTCGTTTACATTAAAAAGATCCGGGATCATCCAGGATTTGAACCCGAGACGTCTCGCAATCTAAGCGAAAATCATACACCTAAACCAACGAGCCAATACAACCTTGTCTCGCTAGTCGTTTACACATTAATAAAAAAACATTTACATAAACTAATTATTTAAAGGA
>NC_136504.1:107559639-107562139 GCF_053919585.1 Euprymna scolopes
CTACAGAGACAACTCCTGTCTGCTAACTAACCCAGTGGTTAACTAACTACACACATCGTCTCTTCAACTTCTCGTTTCAGATCCCCCCCCCAATTCTGATTTCTCCTGGCCTACGTGTCTCTTACGTCAGCCAGAGTGGACAATGTTTGTTATAAAAGCCTCATCATTGTTTATTAAATCAAATTGAAAACAAGCTTTCATTCAAGTTTTCCTTGAGCCCAAATTCCCCAGTTAAATACTTAACATAAATATTTTCCCCAGTTAAATACTTAACATAAATATATTAACTAACATTCTTGTCTTTTAAAACATTTTTCTGAATATCTTTTTAACCTAAATAACACAACAATCAACCATAATAACCGTTCTGAACATTGGCACTTCCCGCCAAAACATAACACAGATACTACGCTGCGTTCATAGCCAAAGGGCCACCACATAACACAATCTATCTAACTATCTATCTTCTATACTCCTATAAATTCGTTTTTCTTTTGTGTGTATCGATATTCATATTAAAAACACTTTTCTATCTATTGTATTTATTTGCTTCCCCACCAAAGCAAATTAGGCACAAGGCCGTTTTTAATGTGGGGTAAAAACCAGCTCCCCTAAAAGTAGGCAAAAAGGGGGCACTCTGGTTACCAAAAATAATCATTGTCCCAGTATAGAGGGTTTCCCCTTCATTGACTGGTACAAATTATCTTAAGTGCAGCATCTGCAGAACAGATGGTATTTATTTGCTCCCCCACCGAGCAAATTAGGCACAAGGCCGATTTTTAATGTGAGGAGTGAAGGGGAAATGGGGAGCAACTCCCCGGGGAGTAGGGGAGCTGGATAGTGACAATTGGTATGAAGGGTTTCCCCTACATTGACCAAGGTCTGATATGTGGGGTTACCCCCACATATTGTCTTTGCTTGCAGTATCTGTCGGAACAGATACTACACTTTGAGATATTAAATCTTTTATTCATGTTAAAAAAATACAGTCAAAATCAACGATGAACAAAAAACTTAAGCACATGGCCAACTCAAAAGGGGAGATTTTGGGGTCGTTGGTCATCCTTGTCACTCCAGAGATTTCAAAAGTTAATATAAAAGAAGACTCTAGTGCCACCAGCTAGAATCGAAACCAAATCATATAGCGCTACAACCTTAATAGTTACCTTTTAATTTATCGTAAAATGGCTAACAAATCGACTTTAACATATAACTGTATATTTACGCATGCATAGACAAGCATCTTAAATTAATCTAAGCCTGCCAAGTTTCAATTCTTTTTGTTTTCAATTTTGACTCCTTAGCAGCAATTTTTATCGGCTAAAGATCAAATCGAATTTGTTTCACAAGTCTAATTCCCCTCAATATCAAGTTCCAAGTCCATAGACTAAAAATTGACCAAGGAGTTTGGCAAAGACCGTTCCACAGAGAGGCAAAACTATATATATATATATATATATATATATATATATATATATATATATATATATATATATATATATGTGTATGCATATATATATGTGTTTATGCATATATATATATATATATATATATATATATATGTGTATGCATATATATATGTGTGTATGCATATATATATATATATGTGTATGGATATATATATGTGTATGTATATATATGTGTGTATGTATATATATATGTATGTATATATATATATATGTGTATGTATATATATATATATATATATATATATATATATATATATATATAATGTGTGTGTGTGTGTCAGTTTTTTGCTGAAAATTTGGTTGCCAAAGGGGTTAAAGTCCAAAAGATTTGAACTTTGTAGTCTCTAGCAAATTATTAAGCCAATTTTGGGCCTAACATTTGAAATTTTACACAAAGAGTATTCAGACATTCCACAAGCCTTTTAATCAGTTTTTGGAGCGAAAATTTGGCTGCCAAGAGGTCAATGTTTAAAGAGTTGACCTTTGCAGACTCTACCAAACTCCTTCGCCAATTTTTAGTCCTAACACTTGAAATTTTAGATGTAGACATGAGTCAAACTTTTTAATATATATTTATACATATGCACATAAAGTTATGAACGGTACATGGGCCTTAGCAAAGCCGGGCTCCACTTATAATATATGTATATATATATATATATATATATATATATATATATATATATACGTTTATTTTCTTTCGAAAACTCTTTTCTCTACAGTTTTCAAAAATTGCGCTAACCAGGAAAAATAGATTGTTATTTATATATATATATATTTTTATTAACGTTTTTTCCTCTGAAGAGAAGAGCCTATCTTTGAAACTCCATGGAATAAGAGATTTTTTTTCACATTTATTTCGTATTCCTGGTTTTGAATGAAATATTGTAAATTTAATTTTACAATATCGTGAGGTCTTTTACTTATATTAGTCTCAATCACTGATATTGAGCCTTTTAAATCGTGATAGGTTGTTGCTCTATTAATATACTCTCTCTCTCTCTCTATATATATATATATATATATATATA
>NC_136504.1:107567139-107582139 GCF_053919585.1 Euprymna scolopes
CACGTTACATTGAATAAAAACACAAAAATATATCCAGTTTAGTAGAAAAGTAACTTATCTTGCCTTTTATAACATTTATTTGTTATATATTTGTTTTTTGACAACTTTTTCGAATCTATGTGTACAGTAATAGAAACCCCACTCACCTAATACTCCTAATCGATGCATACCCTTATTAAATAAATGAATCTCTCTCTCTCTCTCTCTCTCTCTCTCTCTCTCTCTCTCTCTATATATATATATATATATATATATATATATATATATATATATATATATATATATATATATATGGTTGCCATCGGCCAGAATCGGAACCGTCAAAGCTGGTGACATTACTACTATACGAACGTAACACGCATATGAACTGATTAAAAATTAAAAATTAAAAATAAGATGAATGTACAAAATGTGAACGATTTTTTAAAATTTGGACTCATTTTCGACCCCTTAAAAACTATTTTTAACCGAGTAAACACACATAAAAGAACGGTTCATAGAAATCCAATCACTTGAGGCCCCTATCACCGCTCTGCGATTTGTAGTTTCGGAGGAGATAGAGTTTGAAAATGTGGAGACCGACAGACAAATATATACCTTTTTATATATTAGAATAGCGGGGGAAGGGGTGCGCTACTTTACGAACGAACTGAGTGGTTGCAGTGCCTTACAGAAGGGTCCCGTGTCCAGAAGGGTTACTTGCTACTTGTAATTTTTTTGGGATGCACCCCCTATTTTTGTTTTGATTAGAATATTTTTCAACTTATTTTTGTTGGCTTATTGTACCAGCAAGTATTACCTAAATACTCGGGCCTTCTCTACCACCAATACAATCGCCGAAGACACATTACCTGAAAGTACTTCTTTTAAAATCATCGGCCAAACGTTCACAGGGAACATGAGTTGCAATAGATACACTGAGAGCATTGACAAGTCTGCTGCGAAGAATGTGGGCCCCCTCTACCATGCAAGATAGCTTCTTACGCCGGAAAGTATCCTGTACCTCTATAAAGCCACCATTCGCCCATGTATGGAGTATTGTAATCACATTTGGACTGGTGCATCTGCTACTAATCTTTCACTCCTGGACAGGGTTCAAAAAAGAGTCGCCAACCTGATAGGTCCTGAACTGTCATCTAAGCTTCAACTTCTGTACCATCTTGCACCCCTTTGTCTGTTCTACGAGTATTTGAATGATGAATGCTCTGACGAACTGCAAGCACTTGTGCCCCCTCGACGTAAATACCCCCGACAAACCCGACAAGCAGCTAAATCCCACCCCTACACAGTGGAGATCCCTAAGTGTAAGAAAGCCTTCTACTCTAATAGTTTCTTCCTCAGAACTGCTAGACTTTGGAACTCCCTTCCAGGATTCTGCTTCTCCAACTGTACTGACATGCAGAAGTTCAAGTGTAATGTGAACAGACATCTTGCTGCTCATCTCCCTTCATAATGTCCCCGCAACTCATATCCCCGATCGTAGGCCCCTACTTCAAAGTGACAGTGTGTTTTATTTGGGGTGAAAATTGAATAAAAACAAACAAACAAATAAACAAACAAACAAACAAACAGACAAACAAGACCACCAGGATTTATCAGCACAAAAATTAATAAATACAACACCTTTTACACTTCATAAGATACGAGGACGTATTTCTCTTTATATGCAACAAGACAACGATGACCACGATGACTTGAACACATAATAAATCTTACAGTTTAACACGTGACCAAATTGAAAACGTGCGTTGCACTCTGGAAGGACACAAAATGTATAAATTGACTCAGTCTAGAAGGATTTCTCATCCACTGATCGAGACCAGAAAAAAGTGAGATGCAATATCAGAATAGATACTACACTGTGATCTCCCCCCTCCCAATATAGTTCTTTTCTTATAATTCCGTTTTCTTTTTTCAGCAAAAAACATACTACAAAATTAGGTGATTTAAGAAAAAAAAAAAAAAAATAAATAAATAACGAATTCCTTACATTTCCATAAAGAACGGTTCCATGCTTCCATTAAAAAATAAAATAACGGTTATTGTTTTTCGAACCTAATAAAAGCATTAAAATACATTGCAACGCAAAACTAAGGCCGCTGGAAAAATGGTGGGATCTTTCTATCGATCCGGTAGATATCTCACTGCTGATGCTATTCTCTATCTATATAAGAGCCAGGTACGTCCAATTTGGAATACTATTGCCACATCTGGGCAGGAGCTGCTAGAAAGGACTTGTCCTGCCTTGATAGAGTTCAAAATAGACTTCGTAGCCTCGTAGGAGATGTCCTTTTCTCTTCCTTGCAACCTCTATCTCACAGAATAGATGTTGCGAGTTTGTCTCTGATGTATCGTTATTTTCATGGAAAGTGTTCGACTGAGCTTCAATCTATGGTCCCCCCTCGCCTAACATTCACAAGAAACACTCGTCTAGCTGTAAACACTATCAATAATTCCCCCCACTCTTTATCTGTGCCTAAACCTAAACGTAGATTCCATGAACAAAGCTTCTTTCTTAGAACTGCACGCCTGTGTAATTGTCTTCCGTTTTCCTGCTTTCCGGCTGACTACAATATGGTTGTGTTCAAGTCTAACGTAAATAAGTTCTTAATGAGCCGTTCCATATAAGTTATCAAATTTACCAAATTTTCATTACTAATGATTACTATATTGTCCAATTTCTACTGTACACTCTTTAACCCTTATCCTTGAGTGGTCTCTTGGCCTTGATAATAAGGTGATGCCTATGTAAAAAAAAAAAAGAACGGTTACTTGTTACTTAAAAAAAAAATTATGAATGCATACCATCTTTTATACATAAAACAATTTTTCGACTCGTTTAAGTATTACCTAAGTACTTAGTCAACATTACCATTAGGAATTATCATAAAAAAATAACAATAAAACAAAAAACAAACAAAAACATACAACAAAAATATATAAAATTTACAGACTATTAAAGTGTATTCTTTTAAATAGTTTAACACGACGACGACAACGACGACTTCAAAACATAACCAAACTTACACTTTAACACGTGACTCAATTGAAAAGGTTAACTCCCGATCAGTTCCGTTTTCTTGGAATTATTATACCAAAATAAAAAATATGCTTAAAACATAAAAAAAAAAAAAAAAAATTAAAAAACACGAAACTGTATTTTTTTCATTATTTTATCACACCACCACGACAAAACATATTACAAATTAGAGTTTGACACGTGACTACTATACAAACGATACATCTCATTTAGTTGCCTCAGTCTAGAAGAATTTCTCCTACACTGATCGAGGTCAGAAAAGGTGAGATGCACAATTAGAACAGATACTACACTGTAATCTCGGCCTCCTCAACAGATTTCTTTTTGTTGTGGGGTACAAATCACCCCTATTTGAATACTAAGTGGAATCAACCAGTCCTATGACTACCACTGGTTTCAGAGACTAAATGAAGACATTCATACCATGTTTAACCGCATGCTACGAACACGTTCCTCTCATACCACTTTAGTGGCTCCTGTATTCTTTATGATAAATACATATTATATTTTATACACTTTACACTACTTGTGGTTTCTTTCATTTGTAACCCCTAGCATGGGTCTACGACAACTGACTGACGAGGATGATTCAAGAATTTCCCGGATACAATCTACAACACTTGCTCATAACAACTGGATGACGATATGGCATAAAAAGTTTACTCCACAAAATCTCCAACTACGGTATAGCTGGAACTGTTTTCTCAATTATTAAATCCTTTCTCTCTGATAGGTTCATAAGAGGAGTGGTTGTTGGGCAGAAATCAGAAGCTCACAGTATTAATGCTGGAGTCTCTCAGGGGTCCGTCCTGGGCCCAACTCTCTCCCTGATCTACATTAACGATCTTCCAAATCACATCCTTACATCATTCGCAGACATTTATGCTGATGACACTATTATCTATGGTAGCACATCTAAACGACCAAGTTCTCTCCGATTCTCTCTCCTCTGATCTTGAGCAAAGGGGTACAATGGGGAAAGAGGTGGCTTGGTACTTTTAATGCATCAAAAACCAAGCTTTTATCTTTACATCATTAACGCTCTGATCATCATCATGGCATCAATTGAAATGAGTGGCTCTCGTCTTAAGGATGCCTCATGTTTTGACAAGCTTCTGAGCTTGACCTTTACTCCTGATCTGAAATGGAACACATACATTAAATCCATTGCCAAGGCTGCTGGAAAAATGGTTGGATCCTTCTATCGATCCAGTAGATATCTCACTGCTGATGCAATTCTCTATCTATATAAGAGCCAGGTACGTCCAAGGATGCAGTACTGTTGCTACATCTGAGCAGGAGCTGCTAGAAAGAACTTATCCTGCCTTGATAGAATTCAAAATAGACTCGTAGCCTTGTAGGGGATGTCCTTTTCTCTTCCCTGCAACCTCTTTCTCACAGAAGAAATGTTGCGAGATTGTCTCTGCTTTATCGTTATTTTCATGGCAAGCGCTCGACTGAGCTTCAACTTATGGTCCTCCCTTGCTAAACTTTCACAAGAAACACCCGTCTAGCAGAAAACACTATCACTAATTTCCCCCCACTCTTTATTTGTGGCTAAACCTAAACGTAGATTCCATGAACAGAGCTTCCGGTTTCCTGCTTTCCAGCTGACTAAAATATGATTGTCTTTTAACGTAAGCAAGTTTTTGATGAGCCGTTTCATATAAGTTAACAAATTTACTGAATTTCCATTACTAACGATTACTTTATTGTCCAATTGTCTACTGTACACTCTTTAACCCTTATCATCGAGTGGCCTCTCGGCCTTGATAAGTGGTAATACCTGTGTAAAAAAAAAAAGAAAAAAACGAATAATCGGGCAAGGATTCACTCTAAAAAAACAGCCATTGGAAAACAACATTTTACGACCAAAAGGATTCAAGGAAAAAGAACACACGCGGAAATTCGAAATAATTTTTTCCTACACTCGGAGGAAATTCGGAACTTTCAAAATATTTATTTTTCAAAAGTTCGATGAAGAACGGGAAAAACTACTTGTCTACATTGGGGCGGGGGGAACAACATTCGAGCGTAAAAATCCACAAACACGGGATAAAGAAGACTTTGAAAAGAACAAAAATTCTTACCGAAAAAAGGATTTTACAAAGACGTCGTCAAAAGCCTATTAAAAATCTGCTAAAAGCGTAGCAGAACTCATAAGACAATTGCGTGTAGAATTATTACTACTGAATTAACGAGACCAAGTTTTTAGTAAGTACAAAAAAAACCTCACGTAAATGCAGCAAGTAAGTGAATTTATATTTTATTTTATTGGCTAAAGCGACTATTCGCACAAATTAAAAAAGACATCGGATTTTAATCCGATTAAAATAAACTTTTCACTGGTCGACAGGACTGCACGTCGAAGAAGAAAAAAAAAAACGAAAAATAAAGTGTTAATGAGAAAAGGATATTCCTTTTAGCACAGAGATCAAAAAGAATAGCCAATATTAAATAAATGCTATAAACTCTCTTTCACAGATAAATAACTAATTCCTTTTAAGGAACAAAAGAGAAAGAAAAAATGTGTAGGATTAACAAGGAATTGGATCCAGTACCTACACGTTACGAAAATTGAAAATGGCAAACGAAATCTGCTTCTTTCTGTATGAATGCAAACGCCGAATTATTTTCTAAGAAAAATTGCCACAAGAGAAAATAAATATCTGAAAGAAATATTCGTTAAATAACCAGATACAAATTTTGTAAAGATTTTTTTCTATAGGGTTGGTTCTCTAGAAAAAGTAAATCAACGAATTGTGTTGTTTCTGAAAAAACTCATTTTGCCATATTAAGTAATTTTAAACCTCCCCCAAAACAAACAAACAAACAAAATGGACGATTTTGCAAAACAGGGTTTGGAAACGGTGAAATTCCAACAAAGTCAACAATTAGAACTTGAAAAAAGGTTCCGATAAGAGCAATTGGCAATACAGAAAAAAAAACCCCAACGAGATGCAACTGACAATAAAAACAGATGGAAGAGAAGCAGTTAAATTTAATAAAATACTTCAAAGGAAAACAGGGAAGAGAAAAAAAAAAAACGAAATGAACGAACAAATATTGGAAAAGCAGTTAGATTTAATGAAATACTTCGAGGAAAAACAGGAAAGAGAAAAGAAAGAAATGAATGAACAAGTATTGGAATTGAAAAAAAAAAATGCATTTAAAGCAACAAAACCAGTCAAATAAAAAATGGATTTAATAACGCACGTTTTAGTGAATAAGGACAGCGGAGAAGAAACTAGCACGGCTTTTCCCCAAAATGCGATCTGGTCACTATGCTTCTGAGGAGGATCTAACGTTTGAGGCACATTTCAGAAGATTTGAAGACCATTTTAAGATTGGTTGTAGTGCATGGACGGATCAAAAGAAGGTTCGTTTATTACTACGCAAATTGGGCACATCCGAACATAACAAATTCGTGGACTATATTTTACGAAGAAAACCCAAAGAATTGTCGTTTGACGAGGCAATCAAACTGTTAATCGAGTTATACTGTCCAAAAAGAAGCCTTTTCCATACAAGATGGAAATGCATGAATCTTACACGTAAGGAGAGTCAGGACTATACGACATTTGCGTCCATAGTTAATAAGCACTGTGACGATTTCAAATTGTCATCATTAACGGCGGACAATTTCAAGTGCTTAATATTCATACAAGGTTTGATAGCCACAAAAGACGCTGATATAAGACGTCGTGCTCTAAATAAATTGGAATTAGAACCTGATTTGATGCTTCAGAAACTGGCTGAAGATTGTCAGCGGTTCGTGGCAATGAAGCAAGATTCCCGAAACGTAGAGGAAGCAGGTATCGCTCACATTAAAAAAAAAAAAATACACTTAAAAAATAAAGGACACCCGCCCGCCAGCAATTATCAACCAAGAGACAAAAAGAACCCTTCACAAAATTATCAAGATAGACAAAATTCTAGGACCCCTTGTAGCAAATGTGGAGGACCTCATGGGTACAATGCATGTCAGTACCAAAGGAAAAGGTAACCTATGCAAGCGAGCAGGGCACAAGGCCTCATATTGCAGAGCAAAAGAAGCAAAAAAAAAAAAGAAGAGGTATGTAAAAATGGCGAAATGGACCCTTCACCAAGAGGGAACATAAAGAAATATATTACGGTGAGAATCATTAATAAAGAAGTGAAACTGCAGTTCGATTCAGGGTCGGATTTATCAATTATAAATTTTCACACGTGGAAGAGAATACGGAAAGCCCACGATGACAAAGATGAATAAAGTCGCAAGATCGGTAACTAGTGAAAAAATAAATTTTGAAGGTGAGCTAGTTATTAATGTGTCACTAAAAAGAACTACGAAAAAACTTCAAGTGTTTGTTCTCAGGAACACAACGAACTTATTTGGGACCGATTGGATTCAGGAATTTGAATTATGGGACTCACCAATGAGTGATTTTTGTCACAAAGTCGAAAACATAACGACCGAAATCGACAAACTCAAAAAAGATCTCAAAAAATCTTTCCCAAGTTTTTCTCTGAAAGCTTGGATGCTGCACAAAAATAAAGGCGAGATTCGAATTGCTGAATGAAGCAAAACCAATATTCAAAAAGAAAAAAATAAATAAATAAATAAAAAAACCGGAGCGTACGGTTCGCTTCGAGGGAAAAAATTGAAGAATTAGAAAGATAAGTTAGCACTGGGATTTTGATCCCTATTTACTATAGTGAGTGGGGCGCCCCCACTGTATACGTGAAAAAAAAAAATTAAAGCGATTAGGGTATGCGCGGACTTCTCTACCGGATTGAATACGGCGCTCAAATACCGTCACTATCCGCTACCAAACCCAGACGAATTATTCGCTAAGTTAAATGGTGGAAAGTTTTTTTCCAAAATAAACTTAAGCGAGGCATACCTATAAATACGAGTAGAGGAAGATAGCTCGAAACTTTTGTGTATCTCAACACACAAAGGACTTTATAAATTCAATAGATAAGCATTTGGTATAAAAGTAGCACCTGCAATTGTCCAACGGATAATTGATATTTGCTAAGCAGTTTTGATTTCGCAATAGGCTATCTGGACGATATTCTTATGCGTAGTCAAAATGTTGAACAACATAGAGATCATGTATTTCAAGTGTTTGACAGAATAAAAGAATACGGATTCACATTGAAGGAAGCAAAATGCGAATTTTTTTTTGGGACGAATTAAATACCTGGGTTATATCGTAGATAAGGACGAGAGGAAACCCGATCCAGACAGGTCCACAGCTATAAAAGACATGCCAGAACCTCATAACGTAACTACATTGCAGAGTTTTTTAGGGCTCGCGAACTATTATCAAACGTTCATTAAGAATATGCATGAATTGCGCGCGTCATTGAATGTACTATTTAAAACGGACACAGAGTGCCAGGCAGCGTTTAAGAAATTAAAAGATATATTAACGTCAGATTTATTCCTGACTCATTTCAAGTTCTTGTGGGATCGGGGCGTGCATTCTACACAAGATGCCTGATGGGGGCCACTAAGCCGATCGCCCATGCGTCGAGAACTTTACTGCCTGCCGAGAAGAATTACCCCTAAATCGAAAAGGAAAAATTGGGGATCATATAAATAAAAAGAAATGTGCGTGTGTCTATGTGTGTAAGTTCGTTCCCTATGGACTCGAAAACGGTCAGGCCGATTTTTATGAAATTTCACACGATAGTACTTTATATGCCTGGCAGGTTTTTCGGATAGGTTTTGTGTCGGAATGTCGTCGATAAGTATCGATATCGATAATCGATAATCGAAATAATTTGATGAGAAAAGAAACAGGGGATTTTAGTGCATTTGAGAAGTTTTATAACATAAAACCAACAGTAGGTTCTTTGATATGACAGTGGCGCGTTCGAAATGAATGTTTCTGTTTACAGTACAACTGAAATATTCGACTGGACTTTTGCATTTTAAAATTTAATTTAAACCATTATATATGAAAGTAATTTCATAAAACCAACAGCAGGTTCTCCACAGTGCAATGTATTTGGACTAAGTCACTGCGGAGAGGAGGGTGAAAATTCCTTCCGGTGCACCGCGATGGGTTCCCAACAATGGATTTGATTGAAAAATAGGCGATTTTCCCGATTTCATTGACAATAAAAATATGGAGTGTGAAACATTCTTTGATCATCATTCAATCCAGGGCAACGTCGGTCTCTCTGCTAGTATATATATATATATATATATATATATATATATACTAGCAGGATATATATATATATATATATATATATATATATATATATATATATATATATAAATATACTAGCAGGATATATATATATATATATATATATAATATATACTAGCAGGATATATATATATATATATATATATATATATATATATATATATATATATATATATATATATCGTTGTATCACAACTCATCAGTGCGGTTAAACATACATCTTTCCTCAGCCGTGGATCGAACCTACAGCTGTCGCGATGACAGTTAGGTGCTCTTACCATCGGACCCGGAAACAGTGCAGTAAATATTTCTCGTTGAGTGTGTGTTAAATCCACACCCACCCGTCGCAACAATACTGAAACCATCAGTTTGTTTACAAACAAATTAATAGTGGCCTTGGCCTTCGCTTAATTATTTCAATACGCATCGGGCACACACACACACACACACACACACACACACACACACACACACACACACACACACACACACATGTATATATACATACACGCGCATGTGTGTGGATATATATCTATATATATATATATATATATATATATATCTCGTAAGAATATATATTCCTTAGAGTAGATGCTTATATATATATATATATATATATATATATATATATATATATATATATATATATATATATATATATATAGCGACTAATCTACACAGAATATTCCGCGTTTCATCCACGCTAGGATTCATCAGGCTTATGAATCCTAGCGTGGATTGAACGCGGAATATTCAGTGTAGCTTAATCGCCATATATATTTTATAACTTACTACCTAGCTCTACCTACGTATTCAGCACTGTTGAAGTAAATACTTAAAGTTTACGCATAAGTCTATACTTTCGTATATTAATTTATGCGATTAAATGAAGTTGTCATATATATATATATATATATATATTAATATATATATATACGAACAGGCACATATACATATATGTGTGTGTACCTATTTACTATGCCTCCTCACAGGACAGAGTTAGACACCAGGGTCGTTTTTTAATGTGGAGAAAAGGTACAAAAATAAAAATTGTCTCAGTCGTGAAGGATTTCTCCTCCACCAAAAGAGAACAAGAAATGGAAGTGCAGCATCTGAAGACAGATACTACACTTTGATCTTGATCCAAAGGCCAAGCTTATGAACAGGCACATATATATATATATATATATATATATATATATATATATATATATATATATACTCTACGATATATATATATATATATATATATATATATATATATATATATATATATGTGTGTGTGTGTATTCTGTAGATTAGATGTACAAAGTTAGTTGACCGTCAACATTCAGACTAAATTTGGTCGTCAATTCTCGTCTGCATGTGTAACACTTTTACCGTCTGCGCTTCTTTCTCTCCTTCCTTCCCTCTCAAACTCTCTCGCATTCATTTCCTGTTTCTTTCTCGTCGAGTACGCTTTTTGTCACTTCCTATATGTCCCTTCCCCTCCACTTCTTGCCTTTTGATTCTTGCGCTCGTCATTCTTCGCATTCCTGTCTCCCGTTCTTACCAATCATCCAATTCAAACCCTTTCTTTCTCTATCTATCTCCCTCTTGTCCCCACTCTTTCTCTATCACTCACACCCGCCGGATCTCTCTCTCTCTCTCTCTCTCTCTCTCTCTCTCTCTCTCTTTCTCTCAGAATTGCTCACCCTCCTCCTAATGCATACTTTCCGTCTTCTCTAACGATCAATCTTTCTCTGTATAACTTAATTAATAAAAGAAAAGAAAAGAAAAACAACTACAAAGAGGTGGTTTATTTGCTACCATTCCTTCTCTAGGCATATTTGATGCAATCGCGTCCGAGATGGGTATATGTACTGATGACACTATTCTCTGATCTCCACATGCGGGAACATCAAAGTCACACATATCCAATGCAATGGCTGAATACTTACAAAATGGCTTCCAGTCTGTAATAAAATGGGATACCCCCCCCCAAAAAAAAACTGAGTCATTTTCTTTTAACAATTCCTAGCAGGGAGACCCAGCATTGCCTGGGATTGAATACGGATATACGACTATTCCACATTCCCAATACCCTTATTGCTATCGAAATCGTTGAAATCGGCCATGTTTTATCAAATCAATTAATTGCCTGCTCTAATCGTGGATTCACCGCAGTACATTGGGATTAAGCTTCATATACCTTCTTGCAATGGCGTAGTCCACAATACATTTTGTTTCACATTGCACTGTAGAGAACCTACCGTTGATTTTATGAAATTTATCTTTATATAATGGCTTGAAATAAAGTTTTATCATCGCGCATGCAGAAATGGTCCGGCATATAAAATCAACAGTATGTTCTTTGATAAGACATGGGCGCGTTCAGAAACATTCATTCCAAACGCGTCCCTGATTTACCAAAGAACCAATCTGTTGATTTTACGAAATTATTTTACATAATCACTTGAATTTAAGTTAAACATACAAAAGTCAAGTAGCATGGTTCGATTGCCCTTTAAAAAGAAAAATACGTTACGAACACGCTTCTATCACATTAAAGGATCGACACTTGGTTTTATAGGCTTGACTTTTCTGCTTGCGCGGTAATAACACTTCTCAAATGAATTTGTGATGTTAGGTTGTATAAAAGTGTTAACTTTGATCAAATATTGCCTTTCCTTTTTCTAATCGAATTTCTTTTTCCAATATCGATTTTCGTTCCCTATCAGATGAATTCCGATAACAAAACCCACATAAGAACACTCCCAGATACATCAAGTAACTTCGTGTAAAATTTAAAAAAATCGGCGCAGCCTTTACAAGGACAATAGGGAACTCACAGACAAAGACACAAATGAAGCTCTGTTTGTACACGGTGTCCATAAAGTTCGTGTACACGTTAAAAGTGTATGTTTCTTTGTATTTGCGATAGAAATAATTTGTAAATATGATATTAAGTTTCATGTAACTAAACACTCTTCTAGATGAAAACACTATCAATAATTCCCCCCACTCTTTATCTGTGCCTAAACCTAAACGTAGATTCCACGAACAAAGCTTTTTTATTAGAACTGCACGCCTGTGGAATTGTCTTCCGTTTTCCTGCTTTCCGGCTGACTACAATATGGTTGTCTTCAAGTCTAACGTAAATAAGTTCTTGATGAGCCGTTCCATATAAGTTATCAAACTTAACAAATTTTCATTACTAATGATTATTATATTGTCCAATTTCTACTGTACACTCTTTAACCCTTATCCTTGAGTGGCCTCTTGGCCTTGATAATGTGTTTATGCCTATGAAAAAAAAAAAAGAAAGAAAAAGTCCAATGTGAACAAGTTCTAATTGAATCGTCCCCCTAAGTAATCCAAGTTACAAAATTCCCACTGTTTACTGTGCTAAAATCACAATGACTAATGTATACCTATTAACTCTTATCCTCGAGTGGCCTCTGGACCTTGATAAGTGGTGACACCCATGTAAAAAAAAAAAAAGTTACGGCACAATCAGATTGACACACCGGTTCTCGCCAGATCAACGTTAAGCTTGGTCAGTGCCAGAGGGGTGACCATTTGGGAAGGCAGGCGCTGTATGTACCGCGAGGTAAAATACCAGGTTGGGAAACTGGCGTGGTCTATCCTTTTCTCGAGGGTAGATGGGTCTCTCTTAAGCCGTGGTAGGCAACCCATCTAGTGATGGCGTCACGATATAAAAAAAAATTCCTTGATAGCCCTGGCGAAGCATCAAGTATTTCTAGCCGTTAGAAAAAAAAACGCGAAAGATTCCGCGGAATTAGTTCACGTTTCGCTTGCGCCTACTGGCATTGGATGGAACAACAGCAACTAGTTTTAGTATTGTTATTGGATTTTTCAAAACAAACTTTGCAATAATTTTTAGATAAGTAAAAAAAGAAAAAAAAAACATGTCGTTTTCAGAATCAATTTGAATACATAGCGGAAAAAGTAAGTTATATCCTTTGATTAATAAAATTACTTTCAATGAGGATATGCGAAAACAATTGTGTATGCAACCAAACTTAGTTCATTAGAAGATTTAAAAACTATTTTTTTTTAATTACATTTTCATCCCAAACAAGGCACAGTGTCATTTTCATGCAGGGGGCTACTATCAGGGACACTATGTAGGGAGTTGAGCAGCAAGATGTCTGTTCACATTACACTTGAACTTCTGCATGCCAGTACAGTTGAGGAAGCAGGAACCCGGAAGGGAATTCCAAACTCTAGCAGTTCTGGGGAAGAAGCTATTTGAGTAGAAGACTCTCCTACATCTAGGGATTTCTACTGTGTAGGGGTGAGACTTTGCTGCTTGTAAGGTTTGTCGGGGGTATTTTCGTCGAGGGGATATAAGGTCTTGTTGTTCGTCGAGGCATCCACCATTAAAATACTTATAAAACAGGCAGAGGGATGCAACATTTCGTCGATGGGACAGAGGTTGAAGCTTACATGACAGCTTTGGACCTATCAGATTGGACACTCTCTTTTAAACTCTGTTCAGAAGTGAAAGACTAGTAGCAGATGCACCAGCCCAAATGTGACAACAATACTCCATACATGGGCGAATGGTGGTCTTGTAGAGGTACAGGATACTTTCTAGCATGGTAGAGAGAGCCCACCGTCTTCGAAGCAGACTTGGCAATGCTCTTGATGTATCTGTTCCAACTAATATTCCTTATGAACGTTAAGACGAGGATTTTGAACGAAGTACTTTTAGATAATGTATCTTTAACCATAGCTATTGGTGGCTGAGAAGGTTTCTTGTAATTATTAAATGAAATGAGCCTAGTCTTGGCAGCATTGAACGTTACCATTCCACTACAGACTGGAGATTTTTCTCTAGGGTTTCCGTCATTGCCTTGGGTATATGTTCATTTATTTTCCCCTCGTGCCTGTTATAGAGCGTGGTGTCGTCAGCAAATATACCCGTCTCAGAGACTATTTTATTAGGGAGGCCATTTATGAATATCAGGAATAATAAAGGTCCAAGGATCGACCCTTGTGGTACACCTGCATTTATATCATATTGTTAGGACGTACAACCATCGAGGATAGCATGAATTCTTCTCTAAGTTAAGAAGGATTCAATTATGTTAAGTATTTGTCCAGTAATACCATTGGATCAGATTTTCCTGAGAAAACCATCGTGACACACCCTGTCAAATGCCTTAAATATATCTAGGGCTACAGCACTCCTCTGTTCTGCCTTATCCAGTGCTTGGTATAAACGTTCAGAGATTACAGTTAGAATATCTGCAGTAGAACCTGTTAAACGACAATCGCCACAAAGAATCTACACAAGCGACCAACAACAGATTCGTACTTTTAACAATCATTCTGCATCCCACCGCGCAGATACAAGGACACGTTTCTTTAAAATGCAAAATAAAAATTTGAAATTAAAAAAAAAAAAAAAAAAAAGACAGGAGTTTCTTACATTAGGTGGATTATGGATGCGTGACTTGTTTTGCGGCATTATTTTTGTGATGTGAGCGATTAATAATTATAATAATTATTGTTATTAGTATCATTAGTTTCGCTCTATAAGAACGTGTCATTATTAGATGTTGGTCATTTTAAGAAAGGGCACCCATGAGGCAACTGTGAATCCTTTTGGTTGTAAAAGAATTTTGGTATGACGATTTAATACGTAAGTCTTTTTTTTTTTTTCTCGATATTTTTACTCTTTTATACCCTGGACATTTTTTTTTTTCGTGTATTGATATATTAAAACCCCTTCTTTCTATT
>NC_136504.1:107589639-107607139 GCF_053919585.1 Euprymna scolopes
TTTCGTGTAGTTTAGTTTCGTATAATAGTTTCGTATTTTTTTAATTTGTAAATAACAAGTTATTAAAAAATTAAACCCTTCCAAGATGGACAATAAATAAAGCCATAATATTTTATGGTAAAAGTAAGAGCGTAGAAACGATTGTTTTTTAGGAGATGTGATTATTGGATTAACCAATCAGAAATCGTCTGTGGCACACACACATCTCTGTTTTTATAGATATATAGAAGATAGATATAGATATAGATATAGATAGATAGAAGATAGAAGATAGATTAAATGTTAAATAGATTTTGTAAATAGTACAGTTGAAATGATTAGAATATTTCCAATATGTAATAAGGTCGAGGTAATTAGTTAAAGAGATTTAATATAATGTGATATGCAAATGAGCATAAGTCATTCGATATGGGGGTGGTTTGTAGAATAGTATATAAAGAAATTAGGCAAAGATTCTTATGTCTCCTATAACAGAAACATCCTAAAATGGGTCCTAATGTTTCTCTACCAGGAGAGATCTACCCTCTTACCTCCTTTATATTTCGTTGATGGTGGAGAGCTGTACACACAGACAGAAACACACGAACCCTATTACTTTATAAAAATATAGATATGAATGTGTGCGTGTGTGCATATATATGTGTATATATATATATATGTATATATATATATATGAATGCGTGTGTGCGTATATTTATATACATATTTGTCTTTACATGAGCAATAGTTTGTTGCTACACAGTCATGAGCATGTTTCGGTCTACCAGTATTTACCAACTAGATACCTCATCAGGCAACAACCCTTATTTCCGAAAACGGAATTCAAAAGGTTTTGACTTGACACGACTGTGTTGCAACAAACTACTGCTTATGTAAAGACATATATATATATAAATATACGCACACACGCACACACATTCATATATATATATGAGTGTGCTTATGTAAAGACAAATGTAACTTGCTCTACTTCTGTATTGAGCACTCTCATATGAACCTCGTTATATTTCACTGGTTAACCTACCTTTGGAAAATACCAACCTCAAATTATATATATATATATATATATATATATATATATATATATATACAAATACCCTTGTATGATCCTTCTGGAGTCATCAGTGCAGGAAGTAACGATTGTCGCTGGTTATGAGGTTTGAACCCTGCAACGAAGTCATGTTTGTCTCTATTTGCAAGGAACATAAGCACAGGGCTACAATAAAATAAACATATATATATATATATATATATATATATATATATATATATGTATAAATATATGTATATATATATAAATATATATATATAAATATATACATATATATATATATAAATATATATATATATATAAATATATATATATATATATATATATATATATATATATATATATAATCATTTACCATAATAAATATTAAATATCTACAGACACTAGTGTTTCATCCTTTCGGGAATCATTCGGGTGTCACAATTAACAACGATCAATAGATTCAAATCCGGCAACAGAAGCCATCTCTGACTCCGTTAACCACGAGGAATGCTTAATTTAAACATTTATTATTAAATGCTTTTAACGTCAGTCAAAGTGATCTAATCATTATATGATGATCTGCGCATATAAGCTAAATTGACGGATTTTATGGACATTTATTGATGTCATTTGCGCACACCAATCCCATGGGTCGAAGGGTAGAACTGACGACTATCAAATCAGCATGATGTTTAGGGAAAGGTGCTAGTCTAGTGGCACTGATGAGTTGTGATAGAACAAAACAGGACTGTATCTGAATGATATATATATATATATATATATATATATATATATTCCACCTATATATATATATATATATATATATATATATATATATATATATGTGTGTGTGTGTGTGTGTGTGTGTGTATGTGTGTGTATGTGTGTGTGTGTGCTAGTCGGAAAGTGAGAGGTCTGGAGAGTATGGCAGATGAGGCAGAGTTTCGCAGCCAAATTTGTTAAACTTTTTCAGAGTCGATTTAGCAACGTGCGGCCAGGCATTGTTGTGGCGGAAAACTCGACCATTTGACTAATGCTGGGTGCCCTATCGACGTAATTACTCTCAACTAACCAGATAAGCAGCAAAATTACACCACTTCATTTCGAAAAACTTTCTACACTAATGGTTTCTTCCCTCGAACTGCTAGACTTCCTGTTTCCCGGTTTTATGAAAGTCCAGTGCTAACATGTATAAATTTAAATATAATTTGAACAGACATCTCTTTGCTCAACTTCCCACAAAGTATGGCTCTACTTAATGATGATATTCCTTATTTGTAAAAAAGTCGCTTTTTGGGGATAATTTCAGTTCTGATTAAATAGACTCGCTACTTAGTCGGTGTAGCCAATGAAGTCTCGCATCTCATATAACCGTGACCTTGACAATTGGAATTAACCTTGAAAAGTTTAGTCATGGTCGAAATGTTGACGAAATTTCAACATTTTACTTTTTTCTAGTTTAAAGACTAAGGTTAATAGGCACCTTCTGTCTTTGCGATGGTAATCTTTCGTTCTTGTCAACTCCTTACATTAAGTGGCTTCATGCCTTGTCTGAAGCAGTTTCCATAAAAAAAAAATCAGTAACCATCCGGTAAAATGTCAACCTAATCAGATGGTTAGTTATCAACGTTCGAATGACACAATTTACTGAATACAGTGTGAAACGATAAATTTGTCGCATTAGAAAAGACGAAATTATTCAATTTCCGTTTGATAAAAACCGTTTTTTTTACCATATTGTGGACCCGTTGTGTACTAATCCTAAAAACGATAGGAATTTTTAATCATACCTGAAAGTGACACAATATTCAATGAGAGAGATCGGAGATACTCCACTGCACAACTCGCGCTTTCTACCGATCCAAGTTATGACAACAGGACCATTGTCAACACCCTCAAAATGCATATCTGGACGGCACAACGCGGGAGAGAACAGCTCACCGAAGTTTTCGACAATAGTTATGGTCTTTGGTTTCAAGTAAGGGCCACATCATGCCACCGCACATCTTCGAAGTCGGCTTGAACGTCAGCACCAAAAAGTGTACCTGGATGTCCTAAAGAGTGTAGTGATCTCCTGGTGTAATTAGGTGACCGCTAGCAAACCCTGGGTGTAACAGTAAGACTCGGCGCCGACTCACAAATCCAAAAAGACCCAGGCTTGGCTTCAGAAGGAGTGGTACGACTTTGTACCCTCCTCTGACTGGCTCCCTCCTTTCCTGACCTGAACTTGCTGGACTATTCGTTTGGTCATGCATCGAGAACATCACCAACATGACCTCTCACAACACCAAAGCCAGCCTGATTGCCGCCATCTGCCGAGTATTCGCCGTGCTTCTGTTCTGCTGTGCTTCTGCCATGCTTCTGTCGCGCTTTCGCCGTGATTCCGCTGTGATTCCGCCGTGCTTCCACTGGCGATTATGGAAAAGGCGTGCTCCCAGTTCCAGACCCGTATCGAGGTTAAAGGCGGCTACATTGAATAGATGTCTGCTCTACTACATAATCAAGTTACCTGAATTGATTTTTCAATAAAAGTTTTAAAATAAAGCTGTAGTGCTGTTTTCTTTTGGGCGACAATTTTATCGTTTCACCCTGTATACGAGGGGCGTGCAATAAGTAATGCTCCTAACCCACTTCCAGTTGTCTGATCTAGCTGAAATTTTGCATGTGCAATGATTTACGGGTTATGTGGCAAATTTCAGCTCTGAACTAATTGTGGTTTCTGTTTTACAGGTATTTGAACTGAGTCAGGTGTGAAATGGAGCCTGTTGAATGTCGAGCAGTGATCCGGTTTTTGTATTTGAAAGGACGCACACCACAGGAGACTTTTGATGGAATGAAAGAAACTTATGGTGATAATGCCCCATCATATGACCTTGTAAAACGCTGACATCGTGAATTCAAACATGGCCGGAAGTCTGTGGAAACAGCTCCCAGACCTGGTTGCCCCCCTTCTGCCATTGATGAGGCATCTGTTCGTCAAGTTGAGGCTGCCATTTTTGAAGATCGGCGCATTACTATTCGCCAAATAGTCCAAGATGTCAAGATTAATACAGCGTCTGTGGAAACTATCATTCATGACCATTTCCATATGCATAAGGTGTCTCCCAGATGGATTCCCAGATTGCTCACACCATTAGAGAAGCGAGAACGCGTCGAGTGCTCGAGGATAAATTTGGAGATGTGCCAAGAAGATGTGTCAAAGTTTTTCAAAAGACTGAATACGCAGGATGAAACTTGGGTCCATCACTATGATCCAGAGACCAAAGCCCAGTCAATGCACTGGAAGCACTTGGACTCACCGTCTCCAAATAGGCAAGGGTGCAGCCCTCCACTGGCAAGGTCATGCTCACAGTCTTCTGGGACCAGGTCGGAGTAATGATGACAGATTTTCTGGAAAAGGGTACCACAATTACAGGAGCCTATTATGCTTCACCTTTGAGGAAATTAAGGGAAGCTATCAAAATCAAGAGGCGGAGCAAGATCAGCGTTTCCCAGATGATGCAGCCTTGATTTTTGAAGTCACGTCGTGGTTGGAGGACCAACCTGGGTTGTTCTACAAAAACTGTCTCCAGAACTGCATCAAACGATAGGAGAAATGCATAACTCTGGGTGGTTCCTATGTAGAGAAAGACTAATAATTGTGCCAACTTTCATTGCTCTACAACTATGGGAAGTTGGTCAGGGGCATTACTTATTGCACGCTCCTCATATATATATATATATATATATATATATATATATAATATTGAGATGTATAAAACTTTGAACCATCACGACTGACTCATGTTTTATTATTATTACTGTTAATAATCACTAGCAGGACCTGTGGAAATTCCACGGCGGCATCTAATGGAGACCTGCAATATTATTGCTGCCCTTTTGTTAAAAATTGTAAAAATATTTATCTAAGTAATCTGGTTGATCTAGTGTCAGAATATATCTGATTATTACGGTTCACCTTTACTATCCTTATAGGAGTCTGTGATATATTTCCATTTTATGGACGCCCGGCGCGAACAGAAACCCCACAATATCATTATACCACTTTTAGACAGAACAGATACTAGCCTTGGTCCTAGGCAATGCACAATGATCTCAGTAAAAATAGTCTCCAACCGAACCAAACCTTTTATTCTACTGAGTGGTTGTAAAATCATTGCGGAACCTGCAAAAGAAGAAAAAGAATCAATGGATTTGTTTAACTACATTGTTGCTGGAATAGTGTAGCTTGAAGAATCTTGTAGAGTTCAGCAATAACGCAAATGACTGCGTAAAGAAAGATACATAAAAAGAAAGAAGAAAGGAAAAAAAACAAGAAGAAGAAGAAGAAGAAGAAGAAGAAGTAAAATGAAGAACAAATAAATAAAAATGGGAAAGTTTGGAAAACAAAAAGAAAAGTAGGAAAAGAAGATAAAGAAGAAAAATTTAGTAAAAAAAAAAGAAGAAAAAAGGAAGGAAGAATGAAAAACTAGACAAAAGACAAAGTAGGAAAAGAAGAAAAAGAAGTAAAAAAGAAGTAAGGAAAAAAGAAAAAGAAGAAAACGAAAAATAAGTAGTAGAAGAATAAAAAGAAGAAAAAAAGAAGAAAAAAATAAAAGGGGTGAAGAAAAGAAGAAAAAGAAAAAGAAATCGGAAAAAAGAAAAAGAAGAAAAAGTAAAAAAAAATGTGAAAAAGAAGAAAAAGAAAAAAATAAAGGTAACAAGAAGAAGAAGCAGAAGAAAAAGCAGATAAAAATTTAAAAGAAAAAGAAAAAAACAAAGTAAAAACATAATTATAAAAACAATTAGAAAAAAAATGAAGAAAAAAGATGAATCGAAAAAACTTCTTCAGAATAAAATGTGCAAGTTTATGAAAACAACAGATATAAAATAGTAAGTTGAGACACGTTTAAAAGATGACCGAACAGAACAGAACAGAACAGAAGCCTTTATTTAGCTAAGCATTGTGTAAATCTATTTTACCTGCAAACCCTGTTAGGTGTCAGATGATCTCACAGGCCCCACTCTTTAAACCACTATATGACAAATAAAATACCTAGATCATTTCTAGACAATTCCACATAAAACATGTTACTGACGTCAACATTTATTTGAAAATGTTATTGCTTGCGCCAAAGAGATCTATATTAGAACTTTTATAGTATTTCAATTGTTTCCAAAACAATTAAGCTGATATCATGAATTTTTAAGTAGGAAAACATTGCATTAAAAAAATACAAAAAAAATAGTAAAATAAAATAAAAAAGTAAACAAACAATGTAATACAAATAAAATAAAAATCATCTAAAAATGATGACGTCGCCGATATTTTTTAATCACGTAAAAACCAGGACCAAACTCAAAGAAAACCAACCTGCCTCCTCCCTTGAGGCTTGCATTTACTAATATCCGCGGGCTTAGAACTAACTTAGATGATGTTGAATCATTTCTCCTTGTAAACACCCCGGATATCTTAGCATTAAGTGAAACTAACCTTCACTCCTCCATACCCTCTAACCACTTTAACATGCCTGGTTATCTCCCACTCTACCGTAAGGACTCGGACAGACATATGCATGGACTTGGAGTCTATATTCGAAACACCCTCCCCCTAACTAGAGAAATAAAACTAGAATCAGAGGGCCAGGCCTTTATGTGCTTCAGACTAAATATGCAACACAATATTAGCTACTTATATTTTCTCTACCGCTCTCCCTCAAACCAAGACTGTACCCTAATAAACAAAGTCTCAGACAGCATAGATATAGCACTCTCAGTTTTACTAAAATTGTCCTTGATGTTTAACCTTTGTTCCATATTTTTAATTGAAGCATCACTTTCTTTTCAAAATCAATTATTTGAGAATTTAATACTGTCGAAATTGAAGAAATTCGTCGAATTTATATTCATTTTCTTATCAGTTTAATAGTAATGGACAAAAATAAAGCGGGGGGGGGGTAAATTTATGATAAAATGTGCACTTCGTAAAAAGAAATCAAGCATTAGATTAAAAAAAAACAAAAAACAAACAAAAAGCAAGCAAACAAGCAAACAACAAAAAAAACCCCTAAAAATACATTTCAATGTTAACCTACGAAGGCGCTTTAAATAAGTTCACACTTTTTTTTCGTGCGGGTACTTTTATTTATAGTACACACATGAAACTCTAGTCCCCTTCGAAGTAATCTCCTCCGGCTGCAATACACTTGTTATACGGTTCCAACAACTTCTGGATGGCTCCATGGAACTCCTCTTGTTCCAGCGTTTCAAAGATCCTTACCACAACCCCTTTCATCTCTTCAATTGTCTCATAATGACAGCATCTATGGTTTCCTTGAGCTTAGGGAATAACCAAAATACACAGTGAACAAGGTCTGGACGATGAGGAGGATGAGGAAATGTCTTGGTCAAATAGTCTGAACTTTTCTGAACACACTTGCGACAAATTTTCGCAAATCTTCCGCATCTTCAGTTCCTCACAAATAATTGTGGCACAGTTCCCACACTGACATCAAAATGTGCACTTATTGTTTCTATAGACACACGGCGGTACTTATCGATGAAATTCTTTATTTGGCCAATCAACTCTGCTGTTCTGACATCCTTACTCTTTCCACACTTCTCATCATCCCTCATAGACTCCTCACCTTCTTTGAATCTCTTATGCCAATCAAAAATTGATGCTCGATTTATGCAAGATGGTCCAAAAGCAGTCTGAAGTATTCCATACGTTTATGGCATTTTTCCCAATTTAAAAACAGAGATTTTATGGCATATCGTTCTTCTAGTGTGTTCTTATGTCCAGATTGCATTTGTGAAATTCATCAGCTTTAGTAGGGTGTATTCCATAGGAATCACCACTTATCAAGGCCCTGAGGCCACTCGAGGATAAGGGTTATTGAGTGTACAGTAGTCAATGGGATAATATCGTAGTAGTCGTTATTAATGGAAATTTGGTGGATTGGATTACTTAAGGGGGCGGTTCATCAAGAATTTGTTTATGTTGGACTTGAAGACAACCAAGTTGTAGTCAGGTGGGAAACAGGCAAACGGAAAAGAGTTCCACAGGCGTGCAGTTCTAAGAAAGAAGCATTGTTCATGGAATCGACGTTTTGATTTAAGCACAGTTAAAGAGTCATTGACAGTGGTTTCAGCTAGACAGGTGTTTTTCGAGAAAGATTGGCGAGGATTAAAGTTTTGGTTGATTTTTCTAACGATAATCAACATCTTACCTTGAAGATCTTTTTTTCTTAGAAAATCACCCATATTTTATTTAGACGTAAACAAATAATATTTTATTTATTTATTTTACTTATAAAGCAGTAATCTCGATACATGTGTGTGAGCTGTTTTTTTTTTTAGTCGTCTTACTTCTATCTATAATTATACTCCATTTTAAGATACACCTGAAGAAGGTCTGATGTCACATCAACCGAAACGTTGTGCGGTTAACACCCAAGATGAGAACAGTAGTCCAAAGAATTCAAATAATGTAAATAATAAATCCTCATCTCAAAAATGGTGTAAGTTTGGTACAATTTGATTATTTAAAGTGACGGTTCAAAAAGAACTTGTTTATATTAGGCTTGAAGGCTACCATATTGCAGTCTGCCGGGAAGCTGGAAAATAAAACATTGTTCCACGGGCAGGAAGTTCTAGGAAAGAAGCTGTGTTCGTGGAATCTTTTTTTAGATTTAGGCACAGATTGAGAATGGGGGAAACTTTTGATAGTGGTTATAGCTAGTCGTGCATTTTTTTGTGAAAGTTTGGTCTGGGGGACTATAGATTCCACAACGCTTTGTCTTCAAGTAAAGTACCTTAACAATTTTCGGTAATTTACTTGTTTATGGTTACTAATCGTTTTTTTTTTTTTTTAATTTTTACAAAGAAGTCACCACTTATCAAGGCCGAGTCCACTCCAGGATAAGGGTTAATGCGTGTGCGGTAGTCAATGGGACAATATCGTAGTAGTGGAAATTTGGTAAATTGGGTTACTTAAGGGGATGGCTCATCAAGAACTTGTTTACGTTGGACTTGAAGACGACTATATTGTAGTTGACTGGAAAACAGGGAAATGGAAGAAAGTTCCACAGGTGTGCAATTCTAAAAAAGAAACTTTATTCATGGAATCTGCGTTTAGGTTTAGGCACAGATAAAGAGTGGGGGAAATTATTGATAGTGGTTTCAGCTAGACAAGTGTTTTTCGTGAAAGTTTAGCAAGGGGGGCATATATTGGAGCTCAGACAAGCACTTGCCATGAAAATAACAATAGAGTAGAAACAGGCTCACAACATCTCTTTTGTGAGAAAGAGGTTGCAGGGAAGAATGTGTTTTCACATTACTCCCAAATGTAGCATTGCATTCTTTAAACCCTTCCCCCACGGTGCATCCTTAATCCCCAATGTACTTTCAAACTGGTACTACCAGATCAAACTATCTGAAGATACCAGTTTCCTGACCTAAAATTCACCAAACATTGATGTTTTTCTTTTTCTTTTCCTTCGCAAAACCCAAAACAACAATTTTTCTCTACAAAACAACCAAACCAAACTCTGAATAAATATTTGAAGAAATAACGAACTTAATAAATAAGAATCAGAAATTCCATTTGCTTTAAAAAAAAACCTCTGTGCAGTTTTATTTCTCTTTCATAGCATACGTGTATATGCATCCAACATCCAACAGAGAAGAGAAATGAGCATCGCCTACTAGATTTCGAAGTCGGTTTTGAGCTCTATTAAAGGCATGATAGGGCTTACCAAGCGGCTCCTACTTTGATATAGAAATATTGTGGCAACATTACTTCGTTTTGTGATTTGCTTGGCTCTTATAAATTACTAGCATGGATTCCCAGCGTTGCCAGGGACGACACGAAGTTCGGTTTGGCCACACCTGCTATACAAAGAATATTGACCAGTTTTTCATTAGTATATGTCAACTACATCGTTACCCCAACAAAAATTTCCAAAATAAAAGAACGAATGAAAACACGAAAATGTACTCCCTTTGAAAAAAGCAGAAGTACGTGACAAACTTTCCACCAGATATTTCGGCAGAAGGGATACGAAAAGAAGCTATTCTCCGGAATATTGAGCACCTTTTATGACTATATTCCAGTTTAAGCGAATTTCTTTTATGCTACCTCAGTCTAGAAAGATTTGTCTTTACGGCTTGTTGCAACGAACACAAACTGTAAATAATTCAGTTTCAAAAATACCAAAGTAGAATTTGTGTTAACCGAAATACACGTTTTTATGTTATAAAAATGATGAGTTATGACTTATTGTGTTATTAAAAGAAAATAATTAGCAGTTACAGTGTCAAAAAAATGTGAAAAAAAAAATGGCAAAAAAAACGTAAATGAAAGTTTTTTGTTTTGTTTTCTTTTAAATAAAGAATCGTAGTTGAATTGGATTGTTTGTTTATTTTAAAATAAAAATCCACCGGATTGTGAAACCACGGAAATTATTATTTTATTTGAACTGATTAAATAAAAAAAAAAATGCTTGAAAGATTGTGTGAATTATTTTTAGTTTGATTATCCGCCGAAAAAGAAAACAAAAAGAAGAAAGTTAGCATCCAAGGGAAATAACTCAAAACTCAAATAACTGAAATCGGTTTATAAAAAAAATCGATGTTGGTAAAAATAAATTAAATTAAATATGTTCCCAATATAAATCAAATTTAAATAATAAACTTAGATAGAACACTTAAAACAATCATCTCACTATAAACAATAACTAACACACCGCTATTTAATAAATCAATTTCCCTTCATGTAATATGCAAATGAGTTCATCTCTTAATCGTCTGTTTTGCAAGAATCATACTATATATAAGAATCATACTATATATATAGGAATGAATGAAGTATTAAAGTAATGGACCTTTTGTGTATATTAATCAAATTGTGAACAAACAAACAGACAGGATTACGAATATACATATATAGATTATGTTGATAATGGTTGTAGGTAGTCGAGTGTTTTTATACAGATAGAAGAATGCGTCGACAGTGATATATCTACTGGATCGGTAAAATGATCCAACCATGTTTTGGCAACTGTTTTAGATGTTATTTTATGTAAGTAGTAGTGCGAACACTGGCGAAGTAAAATCTATTCCCCCCCATCATTTTTTGGTCGGACAGCATACCCTAGTTAAATATATTACAAACATGTTACATTTATTTATTTGCATGCTGTTATCCTCCTATTCATAGTTTTACAACCAGCTCATCCTCTGGCCTTCTTCAGGTGGTTAACCGCGACGGGATAGAAATGCTGATTCTCTTAACTGTATTCTCAGTAATTACTGCCTTCCATAGTTGTTGTTCACCACGTTTTTGCCAACTAATCCTCTGGCTTGCTTTTGGTAGGATTGAAACCGCTATCTTCAGACAATGCTCACCTGGAACCGTAGAAATTCAACGCCTCTATCGACTGTGCCACCGGGGATTAAGGTTAGCTTATTTGATCTTATATATCCAAATTTTCGTTCTTATTTGGTCTTCTATCGTCAGGTTCGTACCGAATTATATATTATTTTTTATTGGAATCCTTTGAGATGAGTAATTTGTGTATTTATTTATTATTTATTTATTTTCGATATGAAGAAGGCCAAAGGATGAGTTGGTCGAAACGCGGTCAGACAACAACAACTACGAAGATGAGGATAATAGTCGGTAAATAAATAAAATAAATAAACAAATTGCTAATCTCCAAAGAATTCCAATAAAAAAATAATATATAATACCATACGGTACGGACCGACAATAGAAGACCAGAGGGTATGGACCGACAATGGAAGACCAGAGAGTAAGGACCCGACAATGGAAGACCAGAGGGTACGGACCGAAAATGGAAGACTAGAGGGTACGGACCGACAATAGAAGACCAGAGGGTATGGACCGACAATGTAAGACCAGAGGGTACGGACCGACAATGTAAGACCAGAGGGTACGGACCGACAATAGAAGACCAGAGGGTATGGACCGACAATGGAAGACCAGAGGGTACGGACCGACAATGCAAGACCAGAGGGTACGGACCGATAATGGAAGACCAGAGGATAAGGACCCGACAATGCAAGACCAGAGGGTACGGACCGACAATGGAAGACCAGAGGATAAGGACCCGACAATGCAAGACCAGAGGGTACGGACCGACAATGCAAGACCAGAGGGTATGGACCGACAATGCAAGACCAGAGGGTACGGACTGATAATGGAAGACTAGGCAGTATGGACCGACAAAGGAAGATCAGAGGGTACGAATCCTACAATGGAAGACCAGAGGATAAGGACCCGACAATGGAAGACCAGAAGGTATGGACCGACAAAGGAAGTTCAGAGGGTACGGACCCGACAATGCAAGACCAGAGGGTAAGAACCCGACAATGGAGGACCAGAAGGTAAGAACCGACAATGCAAAACCAGAGGGCACGGACCCGACAATGCAAAACCAGACGATGATGGAAGACAAAATTAGAACGAAAATTTGGATTTGTAAGATCAAAAAATCCAACCTTGATCGCCCTTCGGGGCCCGTGGCGCAGTTGATAGAGGTGTTGAATCTCTACGGTTCCAAGTAGGTATTGTCTGAAAATGGCGGTTTCTACCCTACCCAAACCAGGCCAGAGGTTTAGTTGGCCAAAACGTAGTGCAGCCAGCAACATGAGACTCAGCATTTCTATCCGGTCGCGGTTAATCACCTGAAGAAGGCCAGAGGATGAGTTGGCTGAATACGTGGTGAAACAACAACAACTATGAAAATAAGGATAACAGTCCGCAAATAAATAAATACATCAAGAAATACACAAATTACTCATCTCAAAGGATACGAATAAAAAAAAATAATACGTAAGGAAATTGCATGCCATATGTGAATGATGGACAATTTTCATTTCATGTATTTTTAAATGGTCTCTCCTACGCATGCGGACAGCGTTCGTGTGATCATGTTCAACGGCTCAGCTCGAGTAACAACTTTTATTCAATTTCACAAAGCGTCTGATTTCCGCCGAGACGCTTTGATTTACACTAATACGTTGAACTATTAACCCGTTTATACCTGTTTTTTTTGTAACAGTGCTGTTTACATTATCTGGATATACCAATTTCAATCTTTACCTTAGTGTCTACTGTCAATACGAACGAACAACTTTTGTAAAAATTCGTGGTAAAAAAAAATACTCTACCTATTTCAACGACAGAGCAAGCAACTACGAGTAATATATTCACGCATTATTTTTATTAGCAAAAGAATATTATAAATTATGTTAATTCTCTTTGAACGAATACCGAATAACCTTTATGCTTGTCGTTTGTGCGTATTATACAAAAACAGTCGTTCATCTTAAAAAAACAAAACAAAACAAAACAAAGCAAAACAAAAAACAAAAAAAAACAAACAAACCGATATTTATAAAATACTAGCAGACCTCCCGGCATTGCCCAGTCATAAAATACACTTGAATATCATATTTTAATTCATCCAGATTTCGTATTTATTACGCCAATTCTCTATCGATTATTATATTTTACCTAATATAGAGTAATGATTTCAAAAGGGGAGACTTGTGCGTTATCAGCTGGAATCGAAACCAAAACATATAGCTCACCAGCCTTATCCGTTAACGTGCGATCTAAATGTGTACGTATACAAAGCTGAAAAAAGAAAGACATTGTTTTACCTGTGACTATTAGTTAGAACATGCGCAGTAAAATAAACAAACATCGTCGAATTATACCAGGTTGAGGTCATTTATTTTAAAATTCTGACCCCTTAGCAACTATTTTACCGGCTACAAACTAAATCGAAAATGTGCTACAGGTCACAATACACTATATATAAAATTTCAACTCTACAGAATAAATATTTAGAGAGCAGTTTAATAGAGACTTGCAGCACACACACCGACAAAATCATTTATATATATATATATATATATATATATATATATATATATATATATTAATTAATTATATATATATATATATATTATATTATATTATATATATATATATATATATATATATATATATATATATATATATATATATATTCTCCAAGTTTTCTCAGTTGTTCATTTATGACTTTTCAAAAGGTTCTGTACTGCGACTAACAAGTCTAAAAAATGATGTTATTTCTGCATATTTAGTCATGCACTCCTCAGATGTTCACCTTAAAAAAAAACTTATAAAAGCAAATAAAAAATAAATTTGGGACAACTGACATGGTTCCTGTAACCGACACGTTCTTATATATATATATATATATATATATATATATATATATATATATATATATATATATAAAGCTGAAAGTCTGTGTGTGTGTGTCTGGTCACGTATAGGCTCCTATATTGGTTGACTATTATAGAAAACTTATCACATATAATGATAGAAGATGTATCGAGACACAGGAATGGATATGTTTGATCTGGCATAATGATGATTCATTATAATTGTGGGGTATGCGTACGCGCCTATTCCACAAAGTATGGAAAAAAAAAAATTAAAAAATTAAAAAAACCCCGTCTACATGTGTTTTTGATATAGATGTACATAATGATACTTTGATAAGTATGTTTTAACTTAAATAGGGATGGTATAATATAATTGTGGGGTCTGCGTTCGCGCCTGGCCTCCATAGAATGGAAATAGGCACAAACTTTAATAAAAACTTTTCATATCTATCTGCGTAAGTATACTTTAATAATTATGTTTCAGTTTGAAGAAATATGGTATAATAAAATTATGGGGTGTTCGTTCGCACCTGACCTCCATAGAATGGAAATATGTCACAAAGTTTAACAAGTTTTTTTTTAATATAGATCCACAGAATATTGTGATAAGTGTTTCAATGTGAACAGGTATGGTATAATAAATTATTTATTTTTAACTTCATCATACTTTGCTTTGGTTTTGATACCCCCCAATTCGAAGCTATCTCTTTATACCCCTTCCTTTTCATAATCTATCATACTTTCATAAATCAGTCCATTTTGTGTAGGCTGTTTTTGAACCCAGTCAACGACGGGTACTTTTGCTAGTATATATATATATATATATATATATATAGCCGCGTGCTAGACATTTTCATATTAAATTCTACGCAATTATGCAGAATGTAGAACTATGCATTAATAAAATTTAACGTAATAGTGAAATAAAACTAATCGTTCAATAAGAAACCATAAAAATTGATTAGTAATTAATAAGGGCCTGTTTTTCTAAGAAATATGTAAATTAGCTAACCTTCTTGTAGTGGCTCGCATATAAACGACTGAGTATATTAAAAAGTTCGTTTTAGTAATTTTTAAATAGAAAAACTAGACTTTTAATGGCAATGTTATAGCGAGAAAAATCTCAACTGTGAATGTGTGTGTGTGTGTATGGGTTTGTATTACTGTACACATAGATTCGAAAAAGTTGTCAAAAAACAAAGATAGAACAAATAAATGTTATCAAAGGCAAGATAAGTTACTTTTCTACCTAACTGGATATATTTTTTGTGTTTTTATTCAGTGTAACATGTTTATTCAGCTCGAAAAACATGCAGTGTATACCGATGTATTGGAAAATTCAAAATGGCAGCCGACTCTCTCTCTCGGAGAGGGTACGTTTGGGAAAAAGTATTATAAATAATAAACTAGACAAAATACTGTTAGAAATTCGCTCAATATATGTTACCATGACATAAGTTGACATGTATTCGGTTGTTTTCTAACAGTATTTGTACATTGTTTTCTTCTTTTTTTCATCATTCTGAATTATCATTGGTCTCCCACTTTGTTGGCTTGTTCTTTAAACAGTTTTCTTTGCGTTTTTTCCATCGATTTATTTTTGAAAAAAAATCTATACTTACATACAAAAAAAAAAAAATCGGCTAAAATTTTTAATTTACGATATTTTCCAGTGCGTGCTCGCATACATGTCTATAGTAAAATTAAACCTTCATGTTTTCCCCTTTGTAAACCTCAGGAAGAACGGGCAGTGAAGGTGCATTGAATGAGTTCAACGAATATACCATTTAAATTAAAGATGTTGCACTTCACAGTTCGCTTGACGTTTGCAATAACCATTAACATCAGGGACAATTTTTACATTTGTGTGACTTACATCTTCACCCTGATTGCTTCTCACATGGACTAGTATATGTTACGTGTTCTACAGTCGGAAAATCAGACAATCTCTACACCTGCACAGAAAAAGGGACACCTTAAAATATTGTGTATCCACAAATACCGAGAACATAAACATATATTTTTCTTTTTTGTTTTTGTCTTCCATTTAAACAAACTGAGCCACAACAACGCGTGGCCAGGTACGACTAATATATATATATATATATATATATATATATATATATATATATATATATATATATATATATATATATATAATTTATCAATGTAAATTTAAAAAATGCCCAAACCACCTGTGCATAATAAACTAGGTTAGCACGTAAAATAAATGCGGTATATTGGCGATTGAAACCAGCTTAGAGAATAAACTAAACGGACAACTTTTGAACCTCATTCCGCCCCACTTTTTTTCGAACTTGTACTGCATCTTGTTTTTATGAAAATAATTTCGTAACAATTAAAGATAGATATAATCTATCTATCTATCTATCTATCTATCTATCTATCTATCTATCAGGGTTCGTGTCAAAGATTAAGAAAAAAAAATCATGAAAAATTAAGGTACTTAACCAGTTGACGACTAATTTTCCAGCAATTTCCGGTTCGTTACGGAAACAGCCGAAAAATAGCCGACGCAAAGACTGTCAAACAATTAATCAAAAAGCCCGACGTTCTCTCTGTGCACATGTTAAGAATTGCTTTCTATTTAGAAAGCCAGTCTTAACATGGAGTAAGGTGGAATTTCACGTTAACATAGTGTATTAAAAGCTATTTGAGGTTTTAAAAAATTTCTTGCTTTAATGAATTACACGATTTCTTGCCATCTTCTTATAGCTGATTGGATAATCGCTTCGGCATCTTCCTAAATCATTAATTTATATGAAAAGTTACACAAAGCAAATGCAATAGGATCACGCGTTACTCCACTCGACAGCGATCGCTGACCTCCAACACCGTCTGTCGTGAGTTTCTACTCTTTCATCTTTCTTTCTGGCTGTGTCGTCGTCTTTGACATTGGCAGGTTCCCATGAGTGCTCAGTGGTTCACATGTATAAAAATAAAATAAGATAAAACAAAAACAAAAACAAAACGTTAATATATTCTGTAAATAACTGTTACATACGGTGTGTGTGTGTGTGTGTGTGTGTGTGTGTGTGTGACACTATCGACTCTCCACATGCTAACATCAACGATTAACGTTCTATTATCAAGGAAGTGTACAACACTTAGTGTTAGCAAATCTCGGTGTCCTCAACCATCTTAAACTCAAAACTGTCCGTAAATTGTCCCTAAAAACTCCTTGCCGCTAACTCTAAAATATATTAACTAATGTCCGGT